>NC_079211.1:138578479-138623479 GCF_029633865.1 Lampris incognitus | reverse complement strand
TATTTTGAACTCGGGATATTTGTTTGCATTGACTTGTATGAGGTTGACCATGATACATAATGCTTCAAGAGTTGCCGCCCGAATGTTACTGAGTGTAATTATCTTGATTAGTATGACCTCATAATTTCATACGAAGTAGCTTTCTCCCTAAATCCCTTTTCTCGGCTCCTAATAACTATCCAACGCCACTCATTTTCTAACTAAAGCGATGCTAAATCCACAAGTCACACGCTGCGAACGCTTTCATTTTGTCCATTGTTATGTATGGAGATAACGTTAAAGCTCAACACATTCAAGCAGAAATGATGATGAGGTCTATTTTGAAGAAGAAGCTGCTCTGCTTTCAGCGCCAGCCTTCCATTATTGATTCTCCTTCCGTTGACCTTTGGTTCAACCCGGGTTGGCCGTTAGCACCTCCCCTCATCCTGTTCTATGGGACATGCTATGGACCATGCTGTATGACACACCTGGGTGCTTTTAAGCACACCCTTTCCATCAACCATCTACGAGAGCCTCCATTTGGCTTCCCTGTTGTGACAAAGGTATAATGAGGTTTAGATGGCCCTGTACTACGCTGCTATGGCTATAGGGCTATTTTGCTGGGGAGAGGGTTATAAATACCTATATAACGTGGGCTGTGGGGCTAGACGAAAGGTTCGGAGAGAGCACGGCTAAACCTCAAGGTCATGTTCTAAGACCTATTGTGTCAGTCAGAGAAGGAAGCCGTAATGGGGTAATGGGTAGGGGAATGACACGGGGAAAGGGATTGTAAAGAAAGAGATATAAAGAGGAAGCTATGGAAGAAGCGGTCAGATGAAGAAGTGGTGCTTCAAGGGGATGCTTTGCTCAAATGAACGCCCCACAGAACATTAAGGAGATGAGCTGGGTTGCAGAGGTGGTAGTTGTATTCAGCAGTGGTAGTATTCAGTAGTGGTTGTATGCAGCAGTGGTAGTATTCAGAAGTGGTAGTATTCAGTAGTGGTAGTATTCAGAAGTGGTAGTATTCAGCGTCTCCCCCTCTAATGTTACCTTCTAGATGGTTTACCCGAGTTGTTGACAACTTTCTTCTTTTTTTTTGTGGCTTTTTTCCCCCTCTTTTTTCCCCCAGTTGTACCCGTCCTATTACCCCACTTTTCCAAGCCATCCCGGTCACTGCTCCACCCCCTCCGCCGATCCGAGGAGGGCTGCAGTTATCACATGCCTCCTCCAATACATGTGGAGGACGTAGCGCGTGGAAAGATTGCACTATTCCCCCCAGTCCCCCCCCCCCCGAACAGGCGCCCTGACCGACCAGAGGAGGCGCTAGTGCAGTGACCAGGACACATACCCACATCCGGTTTCCCGCCCGCAGACAGGGCCAATTGTGTCTGTAGGGGGACGCCCGACCGAGCCGGAGGTAACACGGGGATTCGAACCGGCGATCCCCGTGTTGGTAAGCAACGCAATAGACCGCTGCAGTACCCGGATGTCTGACAACTTTCTTTTACCCCCCCCTCCCTTGTGTCAAGGCACGGAAACCTCTGTGTGGATTTGTTGGTGGCTTCGGAAATAAGGATGATTGGTGGTGTACGTGTGAATAATGTGCGAGCTGTAGAAGGAGGCGGGCACGTGTGTGTCAGATGGGTCACGCATGTGCACACGGAGTGTAAGGCATTCACTTTGGCGTGGGCTCCCACCGGACCCCTTTACTGAGGAGCCGCCGAGCTGTGGGCCCACGCAGCTTAATTACACACACACACATATACAAATGCTATGCTCCTCGACATGCGGTCTCAAACGTGCACACATGTACTCGTACACATAAATATATACATAGTATGCACACTTACAAATGTAAACACAAGTTGGAGGCCAGAATGTATTCCAAGGTGACTGCAGGGTCTGGGTAGCATGCTGGAAATTATGCAGCAAGACTGACATGTGCAAATGTACAGGTAGGTGAAAGAGTCCTCGAAAAAAAGTTATTTTTAACTTCCTGCATCACATGCACACACGCATGCACGCACACATGCACACATGCACGCACGCACACACACACACACACACACAGAGTTGAGACTCATGCATGATTAAGCAGGCGTTCCAGGGGACTGGCCTCACATTGTCAGATTTTCTTTAACAATATGGCAAAATTACATTAAGATCCAGAGGCAATAATGCCAAAATTATTAGAAAAAAAGAGACCCCTTCTTCTTTCTTTGCCTCTGAACGCTCAATCATCTCCGGGCTTTCAGAAACACCGCTAATGCCGAGCTGATCCATTCCCAAATGCCTTTGCAGCGGAGGAGCTCATTTAAGCGGACACACAAAAGTATTTGTGCATGTGTCTGGGAGTACAGCAACGCATCTCCTGGCCGCCCATTCTCCGGCTTAATGCGGAACATCCCCCGGGTGATGGCTTTGGCAGCCTCCAAAATGGGAAATCCATATTTGCCGAGGGGGTCATTGGCGGGTTAGGGGGAGAAAAGTTTTGTGCTTTGAGAAAGGGAGATGTGTGTGTGTGTGTGTGTGTGTGTGTGTGTGTGTGTGTGAGACTTCTGGGGGAAGTTTTGCATATTTTTTCCCCTCCTGCTTGTTTGTGCTCCGTATTGGGAAAATGTTGAATGGGTTGGTATTTATAAGAGGTGTCGCGCTCCACAGGGGTTGTGGAGAGGGTGTTTCCTGGTGAGTGTGTGCAGGTTTTGAGGTTAAGTCGAAAACCCGGGTCCATGAAATCATTCAGTGCTTGACTGAAATGTAGACTATGATGCATCTCTCTGTCTCTCTCTTTCTCTCTCATTTCTCTTTCAAAAGCATGCAGCATGCACGCTGTCATCCATATTCAAATATATACAGTATTTCCTTAATTTCTCTCCACATTTCTTTACTTTGATTTGTCTTTCCATCTTTCTTCTTTTTTTTTTTAACTCTTTTTAACTCTTTGTCTTCGATTTTTTTCCTCCCACTCAAATCTACACACAGCACCAATGGAGCTTCCCAAGAAAGCCAGGAGCTTCAATTTGACCTCCCACCAGCTGGGGGCGCTTACCCAGCTCGTCTGCACCCTGCTCGGGCTTGAAAGCAGCGTGGAAGAGCTGGCTGTTAACGTTGCTTTAATCAGACCTGCTGGGGAGACTCCCTGTGTGAAAGGTACCTCTGGCCCCATTGAGGCACACTCAACCATCATGATGTCACTCATAACTGAATCACAGCCTGACACGTGTGTCCACACGCGCACACACACAAACACACAGACACACACCCATGCACACTGAAATAGTTGTTCTTCCTTACATCAGGCAGCTCTGCAGACTGCCTCAACCAACTTCAGCAGACTTGTGAGTTATGCACGAGTTGTGAGTTATGTACATCAGAAGAAGTGTTATTTTAACAGGGAATTATCTCGAGTGTTATATAAGCCTTTAGTAGCCCTCTCTTCCCCCAGCTTTAAACTGCTGCTGCAGACAAGTTAAATGAAAGCTTTTGATGCGTAGACTAATTTCCATAAAGGTTACATTTACAAAAACAAGACTTGCAGAAAAGGCTCGATTTACAGAGCGGTAAACAGCCTTTAAAGGGCAGTTATCCAAATCATTAATTCCAAGCAATCAAACGACTTAATTACCAGAAATTCATCAGATGGGCTTAAAGGTCAAAAAGTGACATGGCTGCTGCTTCCTCCCTCCTCCGTTCCGCGTGGTCTTGTTCAGTTAAATTGCCTCGCCTGGGGTCTCACTCTTCCCCTGATTAGAGAACCGCGGCCTTGATGTTTGTGCCTTTTTAATTCCAGCCCTTCTCGTGCAGCCGTTTTTATCCCCCGCCACTCCCATAAGCACCACCCACCCACACACACACGCACACACATACATCAACAGCCCCACTGACCTGAAAGGATTACCCCATATATGGCTGACACTATCTGGGTTCACATCAAATCCAAGCGCTGTATTTAAACTCGCAAAGCCCACGCTGTTAGCATTGACTGCCTATTACCGCTCCCCGTGAGTCATGTTCAGTTATTTTCTGGTCACTTTGTCTGATTTGGGGTAATAGGGGGAGATTGGGAGAAATATGACCCACAACTTAGTCTGAATTATAAGCAGATGCTTTTATGTGACTGCGTTGGCCGTCCGTTTGGGCCTTCAGTGCATAACATATATATTTAGCATTATGGAAATGTCTGTGTTAAATAATTCATAGCTCTGAAAGATGCTATAGGCAACCACACAGCTTTTCATAATTCTCACGTTTATCTCCGATGCAGGTCTCTTTCATGGGCTAAAGTTCATGAACTCTTGGTTTCTCTGTGTTCATCTAAGCTTTGCAGCATTGCATTTAAATATTTTCCAGCAGATTTCTACTATTGTATTGCAGTATTTTATTGGGGTTTTTTTCTCCAAGATATATAATTAGATTAGGCGGCACAGTGGCGCAGTGGTTAGCGCGGTTGACTCACAACAAGAAGGTCCTGGGTTCGAGCCCCTGCCCCGGGGTAGTCCAATCTTGGGGGTTGTCCCGGATCGTCCTCTGCGTGGAGTTTGCATGTTCTCCCCGTGTCTGTGTAGGTTTCCTCCCACAGCCTAAAGACACGTAGTTCAGGTGAATCGGCCATACTAAATCGTCCCTAGGTGGGAATGTGTGTGTGTGTGTGGGGGGGGGCTGTGATGGCCTGGCAGCCTGTCCAGGGTGTCTCCCCGCCTGCTGCCCAATGACTGCTGGGATAAGCTCCAGCATCCCCGCGACCCCGGTTGGGATAAGTGGCTTGGATAATGGATAGATGGATTATAAGATTAACGTTGAAACAATAAACATTTAATTATTTAGGTATATTGAAAAAGACCAGAGAGGACTCGCCCGTGACTCCTACCGTGGATGGCAGTAAGATCACATCTGAAACACTCCTCCGTACTCCAGAGGTGAGACGAAAACATTGTTATGTCATTATTGTTCTCTGGTGAAATATGTAAATTACTTTATGAAGCTAATTTCAACTTTATGTATAACAAGAGCGAACCCCAGCTATTGACCACCCCTGGAATATGTAATCCAATTTCTGGCCTCTTTTCGTTTTACACAGATGCAAAAAAACAGCAGGTGCCATGACAAAGTCAACATTACATCATTATTCACACACGTAATAGTCTGCTCCTCTGTCTGTGGTTCACAGGTGCTGGCTGTTCATTTTGACTGGAGGTCAGCGTTTCGAGGGCTGGTCCCTCAGATGGCCCACTGTGTTAAAGTGGTGCTCGACGATGTCTGCACCAAGAGTCTACAGCACGAGGAGGTCCTACATGCTTCTGGAGGCACCCTCATCTCCTTGAGTACTACAGCTGGACATGCACCCATCAGCATCAGCAGCGATGCCCTCATAGGAGATTCCTCCCACCCTTGTTCAGACAGGGAGACGCCCACGATGGTTGCTGAGGTTGTCCCAGATGTAGAAATATGACATTTGTTTGAATGGGAGTTGGGCTTGGTATGGAGGTGTGTGTGTGTGTGTGTGTGTGTGTGTGTGTGTGTGTGTGTGTGTGTGTGTGTGAATGCAAGCCTGCTTGTGTGCATGTGTGTACATTTCTTTAACTTTTTCTATTTTTATGTGTGTACTCCCTTCTCCTCGAACTAGTCCCTTGTCAGTCACTACTCCCAGGTGTTGAACTGAAATACTGGAAATACTCGTCTCTGTCATCACTCGCTCTCTATTCATCCTTTCTTTTTCTCAAACTGCTTTTCTTTCTGTCTGCCTTGCACGCGTTGCTGCTACGTCTTCTCTTCATCCCATTTGCTCTTTCCAATTGTTCTCTCTCTTCACTTTCCAAGTCTTTCCAATTCATCGACTGTTAGTCACCGAAAACTTCCCCCTCACTTTCTATACAAACACACACACACACACAACTTCCTGTCCTTTATAAAACTTGCATGTCTTTTGTCTGTTGTTCACATATTTACTGGATTTTTACACACTTATTTTGCCTGTGCTCACACACACACTTCGGTGTAGTAATCTTAAGTGTATATATTGTGTTACATTTTACGTGTACCAGTTTGCAATTCAAATTTCTCCTGTATTACCATTCATTTGTGTTTGCTAAACAATGTAGGGCTTCACACCTCACCCAGACCCAGAGATACTAATGGGTTTACAGGAGCAGGTACAGAGCACTCCCTGCAGGAGAGGGTCTCAGTGGTTACGGCAGGGCAGAGTTAATGCCCAGGACCAGTCTGGCCCTGGGGAAAAACTCGGGAATCAGGAAAATTTATTTGTCATTTCATTTCATGCTCTTGCATATATGAAGTGAAATGACATATCGTTTCCCCCAGCCCACAGCAGTGCAACACAAAGACAAAAACACATCCAAACTTACCCAAACTACAAAAAAAAACTACAAAAAAGGGCATCTGGGTAGCGTGGCGGTCTAGTCCACTGCCTACCAACATGGGGATTGCTGGTTCAAATCCACGTGTTACCTCTGGCTTGGTCGGCGTCCCTACAGACACAATTGGTTGTATCTGTGGGTGGGAAGCCGGATGTGGGTATGTGTCCTGGGCGGTGCACTAGCGCCTCCTCTGGTCAGTCGGGGGTGCCTGTTTGGGGGGGGACTGGGGGGGATAGTGTGATCCTCCCACACGCTATGTTGGGTGGAGCAGTGACTGGGATGGCTCGGAAGAGTGGGGTAATTGGCCGGATACAATTGGGCAGAAAAAAAAAGGGGGGGGGATCCCCGCTCCCCAAAAAAGAACAACTACAAAACACATATCCAACATATCAACAAAAAAACAAAAAAAATTCACTGTCCAAGAGAGTGAATGTCGGGGTGACTGTTGGAACTGCCGGTCTGCATAGGCTAGAGTTAGCACATGGGCTAGCAGTTAGCAACTATATATACTATATATAATTACCCCCCACAGAATTTAACGGGGAAGGAAACACCCCCGAGAGAGGAGGAAGAAGTAAGGAAAGACAGAGAAAGAGAAGGAGCCGGAGAGGGGTGGGGGGAAGGGTAGAGAGTGTACAGAAGCAGGGTGAGAGGGAGATACAAAAAGGGCAGAGAGGAAAGCGGGATAAAAAGGAGAGATGGCGCACAAGAGACAGATAAGAAGAGAGGGCCTGGGAATAGGCAGGGAGTGTTGGAGTAAACACCAAGATTGACTTTGGTTCCATGACCAGTCAATTCTCGGGGGGGGCCGGAAGCCGTCTCTGATGTGAGAACTGACTTAGAGTCTCACTCTACAAAGCCTCTTCAACTTTTGGGGGTTTGGAGCACTACATCCTTTTTTTTTCAGTTTGAGCGGCATCACGTTGTCTTTTTTTTCTCTTCTTCATTTGCTCCCACTTCTCGTTTCCTCCCCAATTTACTTCTACCACCGCCTTTCCCGACTTGACCTCGTCAAACTACCCATCACTCCCTCTAATTCACTTTTGTCTGACTTCCTCTCCTCTCCTACCTCCTACTCCCCTCCGGACCATACTCTCGACATATCCTTATCATCGCCTCTCTACATGCCCCCCCCCCTGCCCCGCTCCTCCAGCCCTTTTACACTGACAGTATTTGTGGCTCTCGTTGCTAACGAGTGTCAGAATTTGTCTGCGCTCAGGACCTGTACAACATATTTATGTGTAGGTCAATGCTTCAAAGATGAGAGCCTTTCAACCCAAAGGTTATACATGCATGCATTTGCATTCAATAGTACCCAGCCAGAGAGGCGTCCAAGACCAAGCACATTGGATATCATATTTTTTTCCTCTATCCTTTTTTTTTCTTCCTTTTTTTGACAGCAGTGTTTGAGCAGAGAGCAAATTACTATACAAGACCTGAGCATTAAATATGGGCAGTTCAAAGACATTATGTTGGATCAATATTTCATTCATTTACATTCATGTGTTCATACCTCAACCCTTCGCTTTTTTTTCCTGCACGAGCCCACTTCACTGACTACATTACCATAGGCAATGGTGCCCCATGTCCATCAGAATAGTTGAGGGGTGTGCTGCCGTTGTTGTCGGTAAGGTGATATTGAATGACAGGTAATTCCTCATTCATACAGATTTTTGTGCAGGTCATTGTTTGTGACCTATTCTCCCATCAGTTAGCATATTATTTGTAGATATAACACTTTACGCCAATCAATGTAAGTGATTCTTACAACAGAGGTGTGTGTTTACTACCCAAATAGAGCACATCTTCATATTGTAAGCTATAATAGTGATCAGAATGTACCTTTTGTTTTGAGCTATAGGTGTATAACCAGGCACGCTGGCGCAGTGGTTAGTGCAGTCACCTCACAGCAAGAAGGTCCTGGGTTTGAGCCCCGGGGTAGTCCAACCTTGGGGGTCATCCCGGGGTCATCCTCTGTGTGGAGTTTGCAGGTTCTCCCCGTGTCTGCGTGGGTTTCCTCCGGGTGCTCCGGTTTCCTCCCACAGTCCAAAGGCATGCAGGTGAATCAGCCATACTAAATTGTCCAGAGGTGTGAATGTGTGTCGGCTCTGTGATGGCCTGGCGGTCTGTCCAGGGTGTCTCCTCGCCTGCCGCCCAGTGACTGCTGGGATAGGCTCCAGCATCCCCGTGACCCTGAGAGCAGGATAAGCGGTTTGGATAATGGATGGATGGATGGCTGTATAACCATGTACAGATTTTATGATCATAGAGCTTAGGTTGCTGGGTCAGCTACAAAGCAGCACCAAATCAATTAAGACTTAAATTAGGCTCATGAGCACTGTGGTAATTTAGCATGCACCACAGATATAATGGCACACACCCTCCTGCAGCTGGTTGAATTTTGCAGTCATTACTTGGGATCGAGGGTCCTTTCTGGTCTTCGGTTCATCTAACCCCAATGACAGCTGACTAAGAGTTGCAGACATGCATTTTCTGTATGCCATCTTCATCGAGGCCCCTGCCAGCTCTGTTCAGTATTAGTTTACGTATGTGTCATGGATATTCTGAATTCTATGCACAAACAGGCCTCCCTAGCACTTAAAAACTTTATACCATCTTACTCATCATGCTGCAGTAGTCCTGGTGGGTCCAGGGCTTTGATCTGTGCTAGTTAATGTTTCAGTCAGACCTCAACATGGATGGATGAGTGTGTGTGTGTGTTCGTTTGTCTTTGTGTACATCTCATTGAATGCCATTCAGTGAGAGCATGCTATGTGTGTGAGCATGTGTGTGCGTGTGCGTGTGTGTGTGAGTGTGAGTGTGAATACGGTATGATAGAGAGAAAGCATTTATATCTCTCTCTTACTTCTCGGGCCGCCAGATCACCTTGAGTGATATAGAGTGTTGTGTCTCTCTGTGTCTGCACAGATCGCCCTTAGCTCGCTCTCTCTCTCTCTCTCTCTCTCTCTCTCTCTCTCTCTCTCTCTCTCTCTCTCTCTCTCTCTCGCTCTCTCTCTCTCTCTCCCTCCCTCTCTCTCACACACACACACACACAGCTTAGCTCCTAATGACTACATGCAGTCAGATATTGACTTAATTGTCCAAACGGCCACTGTTCCCAGGCCTTTTTAGCCCCAATGGAGGCCCTTATGGAGAAAATAGTATAAAGAGATTGTGAAATTGTCAATCGTGTCCAAACATACAAAGGAGGATCTGACAGAATGTCGAACATCCTGGCAAGCCTCTACAGTACGTCAAGTAATGGAGTGTGTGAGTTTAGAATTACTCTTTGTTGAGTCAATATTCACAACGTGAATGGATGACTGATTGATTGATAAAGCTATTGAGTTTGCCGCGTTATGATGGAGAAAAAAGGAGGAGATTCTGATCTTTTCCTCCTACTGACCTAGCTTGGTAGCGCCTTTTGGAGTCAGGGGAATACTATATCGTTGTTCCTGACTGTGTTTTATGCCTTTTGAATCAGCCTGACTCGTAATTCAAACGTAAGGGTGTGTAAATTTGGGGCTGAACTCACACACATATGAGACTCCGGTACCTCCCTGATCCTTTCTCATTATTCTGAATTTGCTGTCAATAAGAAACACATGAGTCAGGTTGTACCCGTGGGGTGTGTGTGTGTGTGTGTGTGTGTGTGTGTGTGTGTGTGTGTGTGTGTGTGTGTGTGTGTGTGTGTGTGTGTGTGCGTGCGTGCGTGCGTGCGTGCGTGCGTGCGTGCGTGCGTGCGTGCGTGCGCGCGCGCAGTTGTGTATAGATGTTAACATGTATGTGTAACAGTGTGCTTCTCAGATTCCTACCGATTCCCAGGTTGTCAAAAAGAATAAAAAAGAAGAGGTTTCAGACATCCAGTTGCCTGCAGTGCTAGCTAAATGAAACATTTTATTTTCCCAAATACCCTGCAGTCAAGTTAAACATCTGTGATGTTTTAATCATTTATAAATTAAAATGTTATATTTCATATTGAAACAAAACTTTTACCTGCAGTGCTTAAATAGTGTTTTTGGGTACATTTCAACTTCACATATATTGACTTATCAAGCATTTCATAGATATATTGTTTATAATTACAGTATACATTGGACAGATACTAACAGCAGAGTGCCAATGTCCATGATGCTGAAGAGGGGCAGTGAGAAAAGGAGAAAGATAAAGAGAGGTATAGGGGGATGGTGTCTATTTGTTGATGAGGGCCAGAGGTGCCGATTGTTTGGAGTCCCTCCAGATATGTGGTGACCAGGCTGTGTGGGGGTTAGCAAAGATGTTGTCCACGCACTTGCAAGTGGCAGTTTACAGTTTAGCATTTGCAACCGATAATCCTTTTCACTGACTGGATGATCAATGCGCCATATTCCATGAACGGGGTTTTCCTGAAGGCTACCATCAATCATCTCCACCATCTTCAGAGCATTACACTGCAGGCTGTGGTGACTGCCTCAGGAAACCAAGTGTTCGACTCTGACTGTGTGCTGACTCATGGCCAATGCATGAAACCAGCCCGTGTTGCCTCCTCAGCAGACTTGGGGCCGTTGTTGTGAGGACTACAGCGGAGAGTCTATAGCCTTGTGGTTTGCCTGCTCCTAGTGACAGAGCAGCCGTGTATGCTGTGCCTTTTTGTTCAAAGTGAAGTGCAGGACCAAGTTGACCGCGTCATCCATCAGCCTGCAGGGGGAGGTCTTAAGAACCACATAGTCCATGAAAACGGTCTGTAGTCGCTTAGGCATGTGATCTTGAGCTTGTAACTAATAATACTTACGGTGCAGCAGGTGGGCACAGTGCAGAGGTCCACAGAGAATAGGGAGAAAGCCTGGTCAATGTGTACGCCCGTTGGGGTAAAGTAATGAGCAGGGGGTGCTTTTCAGAGTCATGCTTGGGGCTTCAGTGTAATCTTAAAATCGATTTTAAACTTCAAAGGTAACAAGTGAAGACATATCAGAGTTACACATGATTACAGTTGTTTGCACTGGTTAAAACCCTAGCTGTTGCATTTTGGATAATATTGAAAAACACAAGCAGATAAAAACATGGATGAATTTTCCTGGATTACTAAATGATTTAAAAAAAGTTAAACTTTGGAAATCATCCTCAAATGAAAGTTAAGATAACCACTTTTTTAGTGTGTATCATAGCTTATCTCATCTCATCTCATCTCATCTCATTTCATCATCAGCCGCTTCTCCGGGGTCGGGTCGCGGTGGCAGCAAGCTAAGTAGGGCACTCCAGACGCCCCTTTCCCCAGCAACACCCTCCAGCTCCTCCTGGGGAATCCCAAGGTATTCCCAGGCCAGATTGGACATTTAGTCCCTCCAGCGAGTTCTGGGTCTACCCTGGGGACTCCTCCCAGTTGGACTTACCCGGAAAACCTCCAAAGGACGGCGCCCAGGAGGCATCCTAATCAGATGCCCGAACCACCTCAACCAGCTCCTTTTGACGCGAAGGAGCAGTGGCTCTACTCCGAGCTCCCTCCGGATGTCCGAGCTCCTCACCCTATCTCTAAGGCTGAGCCCAGACACCCTACAGAGGAAACTCATTTCAGCCACTTGTATCCGTGATCTCACCCTTTCGGTCACTACCCAAAGCTCATGACCATAGGTGAGGGTTGGAACGAAGATTGACTGGTAAATTGGGAGCTTTGCCTTCTGGCTCAGCTCCCTCTTCACCACAACAGTCCAGTACAACATCTGCATTACTGCTGATGCTGCACCAATCCGTCTGTCAATCTCCCGCTCCATCCTACCCTCACCTTTGAACAAGACCCTGAGATACTTGAACTCCTTCACTTGAGGCAACAACTCATCCCCAACCCGGAGGGAGCAAGCCACCATTTTCCGTTAGAGAACCATGGCCTCAGACTTGGAGGTGCTGCCTCTCATCCCGGCCATTTCACACTCAGCTGCAAACCACCCCAGTGCACACCGGAGGTCATGTTCTGATGAAGCCAACAAAACCACATCATCTGCAAAGAGCAGAGATGCAATTCTGAGTTTCCCAAAACGGACACACTCCTCACCTTAGCTGTGCCTTGAGATCCTTTCCATTAATATCACAAGCAGAATCGGAGACAAGGGACAACCTTGGGGGGGGGGGGAAAGGGATGTGAAATTATCATAGATGAAGTTAGACAAAACCTGACAAAGGCTGAGTGTCAGCCATGATAAAGTTTTGTAACACCAGAATTCTTGAGACTTTCTTTTGCTTTTGCAAAGGCCAAAGGTGTCTGGGGTTGCAAATAATACTTATTTCTGATTTGTTTTCAGCAGCATCAGATTTTGCTTTTCTGTTTTAATAGTCTCTTTGAGAAAATAGACCAATAATTTACTCTACTCACTATAAGACCCTTGACCCTCTGATTGCTCTTCACCAACTTCCTATTGTTTACAACCAGTAAGATCTCCTTTTTCATGTTTTCTCCATCACCGTTATGCAATGATTTCCTCTCTGTTAACAACATCTTGTAATTACCTGTCTTATCTCTTCTTTCCCCGTTCAGTTCTGTGGCGTCATCATGGCAGAGGTGGACGCTCTGCTGCCCTTGGCATTAGCCTGCAGGGATGGCCCACTCCTGGAGGTGCGATCGAACTTTGTGGACGTGTGCGCCAAAGTAACAACTTCCATGCTGGTCCGTCTGGAGGAGAGGGCACTGGAGGTGCCATCCACTGCCCCCTTCAAGAACCTGCCGGCTCTACTTGCAACCTGTATTTATGTGCAACAAAAGCTGGAGCACTATCATGCCAGGCTGTGGAATTCAACAGCTACTGGGGCTAGAGTGTAAGTGGCTTGTGTGTGTATGTGTGTGTGTGTGTGTGTGTGTGTGTGTGTGTACGTGTGCGTGTGTGCATCTGTTGCTGTTGCCAAAGGGTTTTGGGAGGGGGGGGACGACATTATGCATGTGGGTGTTTTAGTTTCCTTTGCCTCTTGGAATGTATATTTGGACATGTGACTTTGTGTATCTCAAACGTAATAGAAAATCACATTTGCAACTCCCTACATTTCTTAATATTCATAATTTATTCAATTTTCATGATCCCTCTGACAGCCTATTGTTAATTTACAAAATGTTGCCGTCTATGAATACAAAGATTTACACTTTCCAAAACACAAAAGGAACAACGAAAATGCCTGATTTTTTTCCCCAGCTATGTTATTTGTTGAATTTATAGTTGCTTGTGTCATTTTTGAGTCAGTGAAATTGTGGCTGCTTTGCCAGAGGCACTAAAACATGATAATTGAGCCGTAAAAACCAATGAATGTCTGTGTGAGTGATACTGACTGGCTGCCCTATGCTGTGTAATGGGTGGCTTTATTGAAAAGCAGATGGCCCCTGACCAACAAAAGCCCCAAAGGTGAGCAAGGACAATCAAAGAGGGTGTGGTTCAGAGAGAGATAACCAGAAAGCTCGCCAAACTTTGTGTCAGCGTTAGAGAAGAAGAAGGAAAATGACAAAAAGTTTGAAATTCATAGGAACTTTTTGTTTTGAAGGAGGACGGATCCTTGAAGTGCAATATAGATGATTGGCATTTGGTAATCACATCCACATTGTGTCTACATCTGCTGACTTTATCTACCCCATAATACCACTTTAACCTCTGCTCTCCGTAGATCTGCTCTCAAGGTATCCCTGGTGCTCTTTCTGCCCTCATTGCCCCTATTGCCCCACCTCTGTCCCCCCGCCCCCGCTCCCCTCCACCTGCACCTGCACTGTGACCCCTTCAGTCATAAACCACTTCCCTCGCTCCACAATCACCAATTCCCTGGTCTTAAACTGCCGGCACCCCTGTTAAACTACTGGCTCTTTCTGGAAAGTATCAACATAAAGGTCTACCGAAGGGATATTAAATGTCACACTGAACTTTAAGATAAAGCATCTATTCTTTCATCTCATCATTTACCCCACTGTTGCATGATGGCTTCCTGCATAAAGGCAATTGTGCATCCTAAATATATTATTCCCACTCGAACTCGTGGCACTGTTGTGCAATTTCTTTATTCTGAACTTTTTTTTTACCCTATATCAACCATAAGGTTTGCTTTCTGCCTGCTTGCCCAGACCCCTGACCCTTCTGCCCATCCAGAAGTATCAAGAGATGACAGAGGCCTTGAGAGACCAGCTGACGGGCTACTGTGTCCGGGTTTGTTCAACCAGCATCCTTCATGATGCAGAAAGCCATCACTGGATGGACCCGAAACCCTTTTATGAGGTAAAGTGTCCCCATACTGGTCCTAAAACAGTCTACCAGGTAAACTTCACCTGTTAACCAAAACTGTTATGAGGTTAAATGTACTGTGTCATCCTATGATTCCCGGCAGCATTTTTTTAATTGATTTTAGTCAAATTTGGTATTCTAAATCATTCCACAACCATAGGCAATGTCTGTCATCCCAAAACCATTCTGTGAGGTTAAATCTGAATAATTACTTGCAGCTGTAATACATAGAGCTCTAGAACGACCGGGACTTCACTCCTACCTAAAACGACCATGGGCGTTCAAAATGACCGCTGGTTTTTAACTCTATATTCTGTCAAGATTAATACCCAATTGAGATATTCATGCATTGCATATGTTAGTATGTCTGTTAGGAAATGACTGACACCAAAATTAAAATTTTAACAACTTTTAATACTATTTTTCAAATAATTTAACATGGCTGCTGTCCAACGCCTGTAAATACTGCAACGCCTCAGTGGTAGTCATGGTGCGTCTGTAACCAGATATGTTGGCAATAATTTAGTTCAGACTATTTCTCTGCACTGGAGAATGCTAGTGTGTTTGTAGGACAGAGCAATGAACTTCACGAAGGAAATGACACGACCAACACACGTTATAAATAGTGACAGGGCGCGCACGGTCACGTGCAAATTACGTGTCATTTTGATGGCTCATGGTCGTTTTAGGTAGAGCTTATCGTAACTTTTTTTGTACAATTAATCTAAAACTCATTTTAATGCAAAATATGCAATTTTAGGAGCATTCAGGGAGCGGCAGGTCTGTATCTTCTTTTTTTTCCCACAAAGTTATTAAACTTTGAAAATACAAAATGGTCAAAATGACAGCCTTGGTCGTTCTAGTGAACCCTAGTCTATTTTTACACCCGGTGAGTTAAATGAATGTCCAAAGACTGGTATATAATGGACTATTCTCAATTACCACAAATTACCAGACAGTTTTCAGGTTGTGTACTAGCTAACTTTTACCACAAAGCTTCAAATACCGTCAATGGAGTTTATATCCATTATCTTCTACTGTATTTGTCAAATAGTTGTCTTTTCTAAAAACTGTTCCAAACGGTATTAAAATGAGAGGGGGAAAAAAGCCATTGTTGATTTACTTTTTTACCTTTTTTTTTTTTTTAACAGTAAGTAAAAAACAATTTCAAATACTGCACATCTTTGCTGACTTGTTCTGTCGGTTTTCAGGAACTCTAAGAATTAAACCTGGGAGCTTTATTGTTTCTTGTTCTCCATCTCACAATACACCTTTACCTCCCACTCCTTCTCTCCTCGAACCTGACTTTCTAATCTGAGCTCCCTGCGAACATCTGTGGCTTCCATGCTGCCCCGGGGGCTCCGGGGATTCAGCTGTCTGAAGTCTGCAGTCTACACTGGGACTGTCTGGAAACAGCATAGGGCCCCTGGAACTCCCCTACCTTCATGCCCTTAAACCAAACTACCCGCCCCCCTCTCTTATTCTGCCTCACTTTTGCCTTTTTTGGGTTTTTTTTCCCTTTGTTCTTCCCTCCTTCCTTGGGTCAATGGGGTCAGACAGACCTGCTGTGCACAGGTGTGTGTGTGTGTGTGTGTGTGTGTGTGTGTGTGTGTGTGTGTGTGTGTGTGTGTGTGTGTGTGTGTGTGTGTGTGTGTGTGTGTGTGTGTGAATTCGAACATGTCAGTGTTTATGGTAATGCATGGTTGTGTCTTTGTATGTGTGTATTAATTCTTTCTCGGTCTTTGTTGTGTAAATGGAGTCCAGCTGTTTTAAGGGGTTGTCATTCAGGCATGTCTGTTCGGTTCTCTGGTGCAGAGTCCCGCAATCTTGGCAATGACAGCCTACTTCGGTTCATTTGAACTGGGTACTGCGTGTCCGGACCCGGTTTCTCTCGCTCCCTTTCTATTGTAAATGTACGATTTTTTTTTTTTGGCAAGGTATAGCTCAAATACTCCTACTACAAGCAAGTTAACATCTAAACATAGCTATGCTTTCTGTCCATCATGCAGTTTGCTGGGTTTTTTTTTAAGAAATTAATTTCAATCAAATTTTGGGGGTGGGTAATTTCCTGGCGTTGATGCTGTTCTCTTGAGAGGATATCATAATTACAAGGGCATAAATTGTTAATGACATTTTTTTGCAGAGCATTTAAGACGGGGGACATTTAAAAAGAAACTGCAATAGTTGAGTTGTTGCTGCTCTTGGTTTGGAGCCGAGGTCCAGATTGGCCCTTCTCTCCGGAAGCGGAAGAGGCACCAATCCTTAAATGACTGGCTGTGGGCTGGAGAGGGAGGGAAAGGAAGGAGAGAGTGGGAGAAACAGTTAGATTAGGTGAGGTGGGAAAGAAGCGGGGGGTTAGAGGAATGATGAGTATGAAGATGGGAGTAAGTTAATAGGGAGCTTTGGTTGTGTCAGTGTGCAGCTCTCAGAAACTATTTTTTTGGAGGAGCTCGCTGGAGGTTGAACATGGAGACTAATGAACCACATGTTCGAAAACTTTGGGGTGCCAAGATATCTTCCTCTCTCTCTCATTCAATGAAGTTTTAGACTCATCTTCTACTTGTTAGTCTGTGTGTGTGTGTGTGTGTGTGTGTGTGTGTGTGTGTGTGTGCATGTTTGCGTGCGTGCGTGGTGGGCGTGTGTGTGCACGCTTGCGTGCATATAAGTGCTCGTGTTTGCCATGATGTCTTCCCCAGATCAGGACTTTAAAGCAGTATAAAATCCCAGCGGGTGAGGAGCCCAGGTGCAGAGTGCAGGTGGCGTGACCGCCGAGACATCCTGGTGTTGACAGACCTGTCTCTGTCTCACTTCTCCTCTGCTTCATTTCTCTCTCTCTCTCTCTCTCTCTCTCTCTCTCTCTCTCTCTCTCTCTCTCTCCTTCTCTCTCTCTCTCTCTCTCTCTCTCTCTCTCTCTCTCTCTCTCCCTCTCGCTCTCTCTCTCTCTCTGTCTTACTATTTTTATCTCTTCCTTCCCCTCCATGTAATCTGTGTGTTTTTACTTTACTTTCAGACTCCATATCATAACATATCTTTATAAAAACCTCTTCCTCTCCTCTCCCCCTCTCTCTTTCCTGCCACCCCACTTCTATGCACCCCCACCTCCCCCATTTTGCATCCGCAGGGCGAGCGCTGTTCTTTCTCGGTGCAGATGTGGTTCTACTTCCTGTGTGGGCTGCGTAGTGACCTGTGGACGGTCCTTCCAGCAGAGCTGGCCAAAGAGGTTCTGGCCCAGGTGCTGTGTGAGACCCTACAGCTGCTGGTGCGAAGATATGCCAGTGTCCAGCCTTCGTACAAGAGACACCAGCAAATTAGGTATAAATGGCATTGGTTCCGGGACAGCTACATTTTGAGAAATGTCAATTCTCTGAGGGAAACAGGCCAATGACAAAATTAAAGCTGAAATATGTGATTTTTCTCCGTTGATAAATAGTTATTTTATCCATCTGGACCATGGAGTCAGGTAGCATGATCCTAGCCGGCATCTTTAACATGGTTAGAAATACACACTACATGATATAATACACGATATACAGCTGTCAAAAATGTATTTATTTATTTATGTTATTTCTCCCCCTTTTCACCTAAATTTTACTTGGCCAATTACCCCACTCTTCCGAGCCATCCCGGTCGCTGCTCCACCCCCTCTGCCGATCCGGGGAGGGCTGCAGACTACCACATGCCTCCTCCAATACATGTGGAGTCGCCAGCCGCTTCTTTTCACCTGACAGTGAGGAGTTTCGGCAGGGGGACGTCGCATGTGGGAGGGTCACGCTAATCCCCTCCAGTTCCCCCTCCCCCCAAACAGGCACCCTGGCCAGCCAGAGGAGGCGCTAGTGCAGCGACTAGTACACACACCCACATCCGGCTTCCCACCCACAGACGCGGCCAATTATGTCTGTAGGGACGCCTGACCAAGCTGGAGGTAACACGGGGATTCGAACCGGCGATCCCCATGTTGGTAGACAATGGAAGAGACCGCCACACCTCCCGGACCCCCCCGCTGTCAAAAATTTAGACTGGATAGGATCAACACTGGAGCAACAGCAAACATGCTCCTACTCAAGTAGGAAAAAGGATCAAAAGGTGATGACACTGTGGTGGTGCCTCTGTCAGACAGGTAGTCTACCAATTCTACATTCAAGATGAACTAACAACAATGTTCCCATATACAGTTAGTATGCAATACATTGGATTGCCTGAATTAACTTTGGTCCGAGGATGAAATTTTTACAAGAGTGGGAACCGTTTACTGATGAGCTGATGGCACACAGCCGACAATGGCTGCTTCTGTGTTTTTAGTTCTCGGTGCCGGAGGGAGGAACATATTGAACAGCTTTAAATACCGATATAGGCACTCATGAAAAATAGGCCCATAGCCCAGTTTTGACCCTTACTGACAAAATGAGAAGCAATTTCATGCATTATGATTTAGTATGAGAATCAATTTTGATATTATTTGATGGAAGTATTTTGGTCATCTGGTGATAGTCTACTTCAGGAATCAGGAACAATGTATTGTCATTCCTTTCATGTACTTGCATACACAGTCCAAAAATTCCACTGTCCAGAGAACGAACCCTAGCCAGGATGACTGTTGGAACCACCAGTCTGCATGGGCTAGCAGTTAGCTTAGCCTGCCCTGCTTCCGCGTCCTGTCGGACCACCCTCGGTGTTAACTCCTCGGCCACAGCTCCGGTCAGGGACGTGGTCCCTGGTTCAGAACGTACCAGCAGTTTAAAAGGGTGATAGTTTCAAGCCTCACATGGTAGATACCATTGTATTAATGGGATCCTGCAAAGGTAAATAGTTTTTTCATCTTAAAAATCAACCGTGGATGATTGATCATTGTATTTCGATACGTTGTCCAGCCATATGTGACTCATCTTTGAGAGATACAGTTGAGCTTTATTTTAGAAATAGTACTGTGTCTCTTTTGTGGAAAATTTACATAAGATTGCATTATAATACACTAATACTTAAATTATAAGACCAGACTTTTTTTAAGGTTCATTTTTTAGACCTGTAATTTTCTGACCTGTCCTTGACAAAGCACTGTGCAGTTTTAGGTTTGCTGTCCCTCAGCAATCTCGGATCCCCTCCTCTTGCTACTTTCCCTGCTCTGCCCAGCTCCTATGAGACCAGCAGTGGTCTGCACATAGTATTAACACATAATGAACCCACCCACAGCACAGGCTCAGGGCTCGCCTGTTCCCCTTTCTATCTGGGTGTATTCTTGTCTTGATCACTGGACGGTGACAAGGGGGACCGTGTACTGAGTAAATACAGAATCCATATACTGCACAGTATGATGTCAACAATGAACCTGGTTTGTGTTTCCTGGAGATGTGTGTTTGCACACATGGACACTTGTGTAGTCATGCTCTGTAAAGTGTAAGGCTATGATAAGCAGATGGGTCTTCCAAACTAACCCGAGCCTCCTAGGTATATAATCCCCATTTGAGTACTCATAAACTTCCTCGGGTCTTCAGTGTGTCTCTGAAGACAGTGTTGGCTACAAAGGGCGAAAAGAGAGAAGAGCAAGGATGAGGAGATGAAAGATGATAAGCAGCTCTCCACAACCAATTGAGGAAACAGATTTATGTGCATTTAAACGCAGAAGAAATGACTTTTATGGTGAAATTGAAAGCCAACAGTACCTCAACTTTCCAACTGTAAACTTACCGGGAGGTTCCACTATCTGACCGGCCAGCTGATGATGTTGTTATGTGTTGATGTCATGGTATTTCAGTCTTTGGAGACAAAGATGCTCGCTCTCTCTCTCTCTCTCTCTCACTCACTCACTCACTCTCTCTCTCTCTTTCTCTCTCTCTCTCTCTCTCTCTCTCTCTCTCTCTCTCTCGCTCTGCCTGCTCCTGTCTTCTTTTCTTTCTTACATGTTTCTTTTCTCCCCAGGCTCTCTTCCTAAATCATCTTTCTATCTCCCCTCCCAACTTGTGTTTTCTGTTCTCTTGCATATTATTGTCATTAACTGTCTCTCCTTACTGTGTGTTCCCAGATGTGACATCACAGCCGTGTTACTGTATGTGGAGCAGCTGATGTGGAGTGTGTGTGACAGTGCTGAGGCCTTGGTGCATTCCAGCTGTTCCTCGTCAGCCCTCATCATGGCAGAGGGGTGTGACTGGTCATCTCAAATTCACAGCTTATGTGACCAGCTCCTCACTGTCATGGTCATTGTTACAGCACCCCTTCCTATGCTGCATGGGTTAGTACTTGTTTTTTATCAATCCAAATTGCTATTTATTTTATTTGAATGCTTATTTATAACACCACACACCATAGCGATAGGTTATATAATAGGGTGGCACGTTGGCGCAGAGGGCAGCACGATGGCGCAGTTAGCTTGGTCGACTCACAGCAAGAAGGTCATGGGTTCGAGGCCCGGGGGGTCCAACCAACCCTGGGGGTCCCGGGTCGTTCTCTGTGTGGAGTTTGCATGTTCTCCCCATGTCTGTGTGGGTTTCCTCCGGGTGATCCGGTTTCCTCCCACAGTCCAAAGACATTTAGGGCAGGTGAATCGGCCATACTAAATTGTCCCTAGGTGTGACTGTGTGTCTGTGTGTGTGTCTGTGTGTGTGGGCGGGCCCTGTGACGGACTGGTGGCCTGTCCAGGGTGTCTCCCTGCCTGCCGCCCAGTGACTGCTGGGATAGGCTTCAGCATCCCTGTGACCGTGAGTAAGGATAAGCGGTTTGGATAATGGATGAATGAACGCCATAACCACAAGTTCTGTACAAGATGGTGTAACTGTTATCTTGGAGCACACAGTCTGAATCTCATAGATCTGATAAGTCCAGCACTCATACATAGTGCTTAAATTTGGTTTTGTGTTGTAATGCCTTGATCTGTTTGTTAGAACATTTTTGAGTAGTCCGGTGAGAGATCCCATGCAATACCAGCTTGGCAGCAATGGCAAGCGCTGGATTAACGCCATCAATCCGGACCTGTTCACAGAACAGTCCATTCAGTAGGTAACAAACAATCACAAATGTACATTGGTGCACACACACACACACACACACACACACACACACACACACACGCACACACGCACGCACGCACGCACACAAAGTTGTGGTATGCTAAATTATCACACTCACCTCCTTCCACTGCACAGAGAACCATATGTGTGTCCTGAGTTAGGGCCGTACCTGTAGATACATATATGACCATACTAGGCCATTTCTGAGGGCTTCAGTCCAGAGTGGCTGTGGTAATGCAAGACAGATGCAAGGAGAGAAAGAAAGAGAGAGAGAAAGAAACTAAAAACGAGACATAAAGAGAAAGAAGGAAAGTGAGAAGAAGTAGTAAAGTAAAAAGTGAATGCAACTTCTGATTTTGTTTATGTTGATTGTTGCTGAGGGTTTAACATGCAGGTTGTCAACACAGAACACAGAGCTCTGAAGTGTGTGTGTGTGTGTGTGTGTGTGTGCATGTTTGTATGCGTGCATGCTAGTATATGGAAACTGTTGTGACTTAGAGAGGTGCAGTCAATCATTTCCCACCCTCGCCCTGACTCCCCCCCCTCCCTCCTCCCATCCCCCTCTCAGCCAGGGGTGATGTCATTGCGTACTGATGGAACACAAATCAAACACCCCCGCCCCCTCCCCCTGTCGCTCCTAAACCCAAGTCAGGGAGAACTGAAATTAGTTTACTTTTTATGACCTCTTTATTTCTTTGCTCCCACCTCCCCTGTGCGTTTGAGGGGGTCAGGGGGGGCTTTACTAGTGGCCCCCGGCCAGACCCACAGGTCCTAATCCCGGACTTGGCCCCTGTAGCACCAGATCTCTCCCCAGCTCATTAAAATAAAACCCATTGTTATGGTTATTGAATAAAACAATAATAAGATCACCAGGCATGTAAATAAATCAACAAGCATTACAGGCTATAAAGAGGAACCCAGCGTCCCAAGTTATGATTTCTGGGTATATGTGTGAGTGCCTGTGTGCAAGTGTGAGCACATGAGCATGCCTGTGTGTGTGAGTGTGTGTGTGTGTCTTGGTTCTGCTAGCTGACCCTGCGCTGTAGCTGGGTAGATTTATCAGAGCAGTTAAAAGAGGATTTCTTCTGGATTTGCAGTCCCAGTGACATCATAAATTGCACTGTCAGGTCGAGGCATAGTGTTCCTCAGTCAAGCAGCGGGGTGCACCACGCTCGGGCTTTCTGGCTCAAATGGAATGGCTAATACCCAGGGCTAGGCAGCCGCCCCCCTGTACAGCAGCCCTCCTCGCTCTCCTTTCAGACACACTCTGTCCATTCCTTTCCATTAGATTTTATTGAGATGTATAAAGTAACATGCAGACACGTGCGTGTCACCGCACTCAAATATAAGCACACACAAGCACTAGAGTGCACATTCATGCGTACCCGCACTAGCTCACACGGATATACAAATGCACGCACAAACACACACATGCTCGCTCACGCCCTCACACACCCACACTTCAAGGATACGGCTCATTACCCACAGCTGGCTGCAGCCTTTTGGTTATACAAAAGATGTTGGAGGGGGGTACTGCTGTATATTCATGTATTTGGCTTCCTCCCAAATGTTAATTTGCTTTTAGCTGGCCAAGATTAGAGCTAATTCCTTCCCGGTGCACTCTATAAGTAAGCGAGCATGAAGGCATTTGCAGACTAAGCTTATATAGAGAGTGAGTGACACTGAAGGCAGTTACAGCATAAACATATTAACATCGCCCCCCCCCCCAGATTGACCACAAGAAGGATGCTGATTTCTGTGATTTCTGTCTCTTGTCTTTTAGCTGTGCTGTTTTATTTCCTCCTTTCCTTCCCCCTGTTGTCTCTTGCTAAATGGACTGCTATCTATACACTCACCTGACACTGCAGAACTGTCAACTGTGTTTTCCTTCTCTTGCACACAGAGAGGGCCTGACGGGCCGGGCAGCCACTCAATGTCATCTGAGGCTGCTGACCTCTGACCCCGGAAGCAGTCCCAGGTTGCTGTTGCGATTACTGTTGGACGGAGACTGTCACCTGCCCAAAATACTCCTGGAAAACTCCCGTAAGTCTGCTGTCGCTGGGATGGATGCATGAGTTTGTGTTCGGAGATGTGGAGCATGTGTACATAAGAAACGGAGCCATAAAAACAAAAAAATAGCTTGGACGCTCCCTTTGTGTTGCATGTTTGTAAGTTATTTTTGTGTGTGCATACGTGTTTATTTGTATGTGGAAATGGGCAGTGCATCTTTCTCTTTCTTTGCCTGTCAATCATGTTAAAAAAGGCTATCATACTTGAATCTGAACAGACATTGTAATTGAGATGTTCTTATCTCTCCATGACTTTTCCTAAATATTCTAGAATAAATCGAGATGTCAATATTCGCCGAACAAAATACTTTAAAAACAAAAAGTTTATTGGCATTTACAATTTTAACATATTAAACAAGTCACATATTGAGTAATTTCACACAATAAACCCCTCACCTCCCCCACTCGACATTCCCAGAGCCTCAAGGAGAAATACAAATTAAAGAAATAATGAAATTACATACAATTAAATGGAACACAAAAAAAAAAACAAAAAAAAAGGTCAAGAAAAATAGATAATCAGAATGGTTCACCTAGACACAAAAAAAATCTCTCGGTTTATAGTCTGTACTAGTTGGGCCGTTCCTGACTCGAGTCAGGAGGCATCCCAGTCTGTTATACTGGTTATAGTGTCAAAGTAAGTCAGAAAAGACATCCAGACTTTCTTGAACTTGTCCCTGTTACCTCTTAAGGTAAATTTGATCTTTTCCAACTTGAGATAATACATAATATCCCTGAATCTGACATGGGATGGAGGTCTTGGAACAAAATACTTTTTATTTGAAAACTAAGCTGCCAGGCTTGTCTCTCCCTCTCATGCTACAAACAGTTGGTCATCTGTTGAATCAATACACACCATCAAATCTCCATCAAAGCTTTTTTTTTGGGGGGGGGGGTTCCCCCCTTTTTCTTCCCAATTGAATCCAGCCAATTATCCCACTCTTCCGAGTCATCCCGGTCGCTGCTCCACCCCCTCTGCCGATCTGCGGAGGGCTAAAGACTACCACATGCCTCCTCTGATACATTGTGGAGTCGCCAGTCGCTTTTTTTCACCTGACATTGAGGAGTTTCACCGGGGGGATGTAGCACGTGGGAGGATCACGCTGTTCCCCCCCAGTACCCACTCCCCCTCGAACAGGCACCCCGACCGACTGACCCCCTCCCCCCGGAACAGGTGCCCCGACCGGCCAGAGGAGGCGCTAGTGCAGCGACCAGGACATATACCCACATTCGGCTTCCCACCCGCAGACACAGCCAGTTGTGTCTGTAGGGACACTTGACCAAGCTGGAGGTAACACGGGGATTCGAACCGGTGATCTCTGTGTTGGTAGACAATGGAATAGACCGCCATGCTACCCGGACGCCCCATCAAAGCTTTCTTCACATGTATGGTTACTCACGAGCCCCCAGAACTATATCACGTGATGAGGATGATAATGAAAGATGAATAGGGATGTCAAGTTTAGGAAACTGAATGAGACTTGACTAAGTAGGCAACACAAAATCTGGTAAACTGCCTTTCATGAAAAATCTGTATGGAGCTTGTAGGTCAGTCTCCTTACACAAAACACTTATATACATGACAGTTTTTTTGATTTTGCAACTTGGACATGTAGATTCACACTACCCAGCCATCACCTCAGGGTGGACGTCACAATGTCAGGCAAATAGACAAGCAATAAGGCAATAAACAACTGCTTGAAAATAAATATCTGTGAGTAGAACTTGTGCATGAATATGAAAACTATGTTTTAGACTTGGTTGGAGGAATAAAGTGAACTAGGAGTCGGTATTTACACTATACCCTGTATTAAGTACTCCAAGCTTTCGATGAAGGATTTTGTGAATCAGTACAATATGCTACATTTGCCCCATTTTATTCTAGGTTTTATGATATATGAATTGATAACATTTATTTTACTAGGCAACAATTGATACTATGAACATCTGAGCTGTAATGCTAGCTATGCGTGACCTGATACTTCTGATCATCACTTCGACACAGCACAGAATTTCTGGTGTAAACATATATACACTGATGAGCCAAAGCATTATGACCACTCACAGACAAACCCAATAACGTTGGACATCTCCAAACAAGGGCACATGTCAAGGTTTTGGGTAGATTAGATGGTAAGCGAACAATCAGTTCTCGTAGTCAACGTGTTGGATGCAGGAGAAATGGACAGCAGTAAAGACCTGAATGATTTTTACAAGGGCCTAATTGTTATGGTCAGAAGACTGGGTCAGAGCATCTCTGAAACAGCAAGGATCATGGGGTGCTCCCGGTCAGCAGTGGTGAGTAGCTACCGACAGTGGTCCAAGGAGGGACAAACCACAAACCATTGACAGGGTGTTGGGCACCCAAGGCTCATCAATGCGCGAGGGCAACAAAGGCTATCCTGTCTGGTCTTAACCAACAGAAGGTCTACTGTAGCACAAGACACAGAATTTTTTAATGATGGCTGTAGGAGGAATGTGTCAAAACACACAGTGCATCCCACCCTGCTGTGTATGGGGCTGCGTACCTGCAGACAGGTCAGAGTGCCCATGATGACCCCTTTCCACCATCAAAAGTACCTACAATGGGCACGTAAGCGTCAGAACTGGACCTTGGAGCAGTGGAAGAAGGTGGCCTGGTCTGGTGAGTCCCGTTTTTTTTTTAGATCGCATCATGGATGGCCATGTGCGTGTGTGCCGTTTACCTGGGAAAGTCATGGTACCATGGTGCACTGTGGGAAGACGACAAGCCAGGGAGGGAGTGTGACGCTCTGGACAATGTTCTGCTGGGAAATCCTGGGTCTGGCCATTCATGTGGATGTTACTTTGACATGTACCACCTACCTAAACATTATTGCAGACCAGGTACATCCCTTCATAGCAATGGTATTCCCTGATGGCAGTGGCCTTTTTCAGCAGGATAATGTGCCCTTCCACACAGCACACATTGTTTGGGAATGGTTTGAGGAACATGGAGTGTTCAAGGTGTTGTCCTGGCCTCCAAATTATCCAGATCTCAATCTGATTGAGCATCTTTGGGATGTGCTGAACTGACAAGTCCAATCCATGGCGGCTCCACCTCGCAACTTACAGGACTTGAAGGATCTGCTGCTAATGTTTTGTGTCGGATACCACAGGACACCTTCAGGGGTCCTGAAGAGTCCACGCCTCAGTGGGTTGGTGCTGTTTTAGTGGCACACAGAGGACTAACAGTGTATCAGGCAGGTGGTTATAATGTTTTGGCTCATCAGTGTATGTATTGGTTGCTTTATGTTTTATCCTCCAAAATGCAACCAGGTTCATTGACATTGGTAAAATTTTGGAACCTGTTTACCGAGGCCATAATTAACTTTGTGCTAAGATTCTAATCTAGTCTTACAGACACCATATAAGTTGTCTCCAGTTTATGAAGTTATCATCAGCGTCTTTACCATCATCATCATTTTCG
The DNA here is from genome assembly GCF_029633865.1 of Lampris incognitus. Classification (NCBI taxonomy): domain Eukaryota; kingdom Metazoa; phylum Chordata; class Actinopteri; order Lampriformes; family Lampridae; genus Lampris; species Lampris incognitus. Next base: position 138,596,392 of record NC_079211.1, on the reverse strand, counting down.
CCATGGTCATCATTACTACTAAATCAATAGAGCACAGTAATAAACACTCAACAGGGCTAGCCGGAGCACACATGCTGACCTTTAAAGATTTTCCCCTTCCCTCTCCTCCTCTCTGCACCGACAATGGTCTAACCTTTAAAGACTGTTGTGCACTCGCACATTAATTCACATTATAGCGACCTCATTAATAACAACTCTCACTGTCTCGTTCCTTTCCCCCGTACCAGAGTCTGGCTGAGCAGCTAGGCAATGCCTCTCCCTGCGCACTGCCGTAAATCAATGCCGGAAGCGCTGACTCTCGCGTGCTATCACAGTGACGGGCTAATTAACCAAGAAACAGAAAGACAGAAGGAGCAGCTTGACCGAACCCCCACACCCCCATAAACCACTTCACTCCCTTATACTGAAGTTTGATACGTTCTGGTAGGCTTCTTTGGTGTTCTCTGCTTGGAAAATGGGGAAAACAGATTTTCAGTTTGACTGACAAATGGGTGATAAGTAGGATGTAGTTATAAAATGGTTGGAAGAGTATTATTATTTTATCATGATTATCCATCCATTATCCAAATCGCTTATCCTGCTCTCAGGGTTGCGGGGATGCTGGAGCCTATCCCAGCAGTCACTGGGTGACAGGCGGGGAGACACCCTGATAATATCATATCTAATATCATAATAATATTATAATTAATGATAATAATGATAAACACCTCAGTGAAAGTCACAGTGAAGCTGACCAAGTACAGAGACCTGGAGATTGAAATCAACAGGATGTGGGGTACAAAGACCGAAACAACACCAGTGGTCATCGGAGCTCTAGGACTCATGAAGAAGGGAATGGAAAAGTTCACCAACCGTATCCCAGGCAACATCAACATCCATGCAGTCCGGAAGATCACCCTACTCGGAACAGCCCACATATTACGACGAGTACTGTCAATCAAGTGACATCTGCCCTATAGTGCCTCAGGTCCATAGTTTGGACCCAGCTCTACAGGATTTAAAACAGGAAACACGAAAGAAATAATAATAATACTAACTAATATTGTAATTATTGTATCACATATTTTGATTTAACTCATCATTCCTAAGAATACTTGCAATCACTGTCTGAATCAAAAGCTGCACTCCTGTGACTGTTCTTTAGACGTTATTACTGGTTAACTGCACACTTTGCAATGTGCAACAATAAAGTGTGGCAATAATAACCTCTACATTCAGTGATTCCAGCAGTATAGCCTATTACAGGGAACACTCTAAACCAGGAGATGTGATACCTTTGATTTACAAATATACATAACATAATCCTACTGTATACACACAAGCATGAATGCAAACACCTAGAAAGACAAGAAGAAACACATATACACACTCAAGTTTTATTTTCTTTCTTTTTTTTCACCATGCCTGCTTCCAATTACAGAGGTTTGCAGAGAGGGCCCCTGTGACTGGTTGACTGGCTGTGCAGAAGATAAACAGGTGTATGTATTGGCCATGCATCAAGTTTGGTGAAGCTTGGAGAGGGAAAGAGAGAGGAAGAGTCGTGACTAAGGCTAAAACAAGCATCAAAGAAATGATCATGCAAACACACACATGCACACACACGCACAAACTGTAATTTCTGTGCTGTAAAGCAGGACTGTGAACTCCACTGAGGCAAGCCAGTAGTACAGTGCCATCGATTTCTCTCAGGTCCTCTCCTGCTCCATAATAGGATCATCATTAAAAGGTGCCTAGTTAACCTGCCATGCTCTCCAGCACTCCAAGTGAAAATTAATACAAGTCGCCCCCATTTCCTTGGATCGTCACAGCCACAGAAGTGATATCCAGCACACCCTCTCCTTAAGGACCAATTACCAGACCTGTAGAGAACAAGGCGCTGGCATTGCCCACATAATGTTGCTTAATAGACTGATTGTAGGTCATAATGTCTGACCATTTATATGTGTGTGTGTGTGTGTGCATGAGAGATGTGTGTGTGCTGCCAAAGGATTTGGGGAATTGGGGATTTGTGATATGTGATTGAAAAGGAGCGATAGAGAAGGGGCAGACAAGAAAGAGATAGTGATGGAAGTTGAGAGAGATTAGAGACTGAGAGACAGAAACGAAGAGGAATTCCTTTGGTGGAATTGATGTTATTTATTTTTCTGATGACAAAAAAAGATGGTTGGACGAATTCACGTTTTTGGCGGCCTCACCAAGTACCATCTTTGTCCAGTGTCTTTGTTCACAACCGCGTCTAAGGTTGTCTTCGTTTGATGGCTGGGAGAGCTGGCACTGGATCGGCTTGGATGGGAGAGCTTGGTCTGCTGCGTTCTGTGGGCTTAGGGATCACGACCCTGCCTGGAGTTGTTCCCGAAGAGGAAGCACCGAGGGTGGTCTGACAGGACGCGGAAGCGGGGCAGGCTAAGCTAACTGATAGCCCATGGAGCTCGGCAGTTCCGATAACACCGAGGGCAGTCTGGCAGCGGCCTCGCCTAGCCTTGACTGTGTTTTTAGTTTCGTCGTGTGGGGTGCGGGGAGGTGTGTCGAAGGTGTCTGGCTGGGAGAGCTGGCGCTGGATCGGCTGAGGGAGCTTGGTCTGCTGCTTCCTGTGGGTCCAGGGGCCACGGCCCTGACCGGAGCTGTGCCCGAAGAGGAAACACCGAGGGCGGTCTGACAGGACGTGGAAGCGGGGCAGACTAAGCTAACTGCTAGCCCATGCAGACCAGCAGTTCCGACAGTCATCCTGGCTAGCGTTCATTCTCCTGGACAGTGATTTTTTGTTGTTGTTTAGTTTAGATATATGTGTTAGTTTGGATATGTATGTTCTTGTAGTTTTTGGACATGTGTTTTTGTCTTTGTGTTGCACTGCTGTGGGCTGGGGGAAACAACGACAAATAAAGGGTTTCTGATTCTGAATCTGAAATCAATTCCTACCAGGGCCTTGAGTTGCGATGGGGCTTCCTACCTGCTTGGTGGTTTGGCTCGGTGATATGAGGGCCAAGTGTGTGCCTGTACTGCAGCGGCTGACTTAGCCCTGTCGTTTCAAAATAGTCGAGCTTTAAGTCTCAAGGAAGCTGCCGTGCCCTCCGTCACAGCGTCCGCCTATTGACAGGCTGCTTTGCATTCACTCTCCTGCTCAAATAGCTGTCATCTCCCACATGACAGACTGACAGACCGCTGGATGTCTGCCACCTCTTGAGCAATGGGCTTTTTCCTCCGCAACTCTCGTCAACTTAACACACTCAACACGCCAACACATGGAGGCTTACATATGCGCACAGAAATGCATGTAGGCCCCCAAGTATGCACGCATCAAACACACACATGAATACACACACCCACACACACTCATACACCTTCACCCCCCAACCTGGCAGTCAGACAGCAACCCCCGCAAGGACACCCTGTCAAAACCTCTTCCTCTTCACGTCCCGTCTCCATGTGCAGGGGATTCCACCGCCAGAGGCCTCGGGATCTGTTTCTCCCTTCTTTTTCCCTGCTATTGTCTGCCACCACCCCCCCTTCATCCACTGTACCGCAGCTTTTTTCCCCTTTAATTTCTTTTATTCCAAAACTCCTTTTGTCCTTCTTTCTGTTAACATACTTCAGTTTGGACAGCCTTGACATTTTCCAGTATGAGTTTTGTGTGCAGAAGTTGAGATGCTGTTTCCAAGGATTTTATGTTGGGCTTTATGTCTTTCTGTCTTACATCCATATTCTCTCGCTGGCTGATGCTGAGCCGGGGTTAGAAGTGCACGGTCACTCTTAAAGAGTGTAGTATAAAAGACCAGTGCTGTTCTCTGGATACCGATGTTTTTTTGTTTGTAGATGTGTGTATAATTGTGTGTATAAGTTTACTTTTTATTTAGGTTATTTTTTTATTAGAAATATGGGAGGATGCCCATTTCTGTGTGATTTTTAGACGTGTGTGTGTGTTTGTGTGTGTGTGTCCAGCTTAGACATTCCCATGTCTTGTAATGTATTCCTATATAATTATGTGCATAATTGGCTCACCGCCACTATTCTTCATTTTAGTGTCATCATTGTTTTCCCAGATTTCTGTGTGGACAGTTCCTTGGAAGTGTCTCCAAAGAATTCCAAGGCAGGAGATGATTTCATGGTGGTGTTGTTCAGCCTTCTCTGTTCACTGAATGATGTCCCGAAGGCTTTAACTCAGGCCCTGGAACCGTACCTGGACAGAAGACACATATGGGAACATTTGTATATGCTGGCAGGTAACAGCACTACCATCTTTGTCTGATATCATAACTGAAGACTCTATACAATCCAACCTTAAATCACACTGTTTTATACCCGACCATATGACCATATCATATCATACAGCACCAGTAAATTGTATGCTGTGGTATTGTATAGTGGATACTGTAAGTATGGAATAAAGTTTTTTTTTGTTGATGTGATTGTCATAGCAGCAAAACATACTGTAGTTACATTGATTTAATAAACAAGCAAAGTTGGCAAATATGGCAGACCCAATGTGTAAAAGCTCTTTTCCTCCAGATAGCGTGACGGTCTAGTCCGTTGCCTACCAACACGGGAACTGCTGGTTCGAATCCCCGCGTTACCTCCGGCTTGGTCGGATGTCCCTACAGACACAATTGGCTTTGTCTGTGGGTGGGAAGCTGGATGCGGGTGTGTGTGCTGGTCGCTGCACTAGCTCCTCTGGTCGGTCGGGGCGCCTGTTCGGGGGGGGGGGAGTGGGGGGAATAGCGTGATCCTCCCATGCGCTACATCCCCCTGGGGAAACTCCTTACTGTCAGGTGAAGAGAAGTGGCTGGCGACTCCACATGTATCGGAGGAGGCATGTGGTAGTCTGCAGCCCTCCCTGGATTGGCGGGGGGGTGGAGCAGCGACCAGGATGGCTCAGGAGAACGGGGTAATTGGCCGGATGCAATTGGGGAGAAAAAAGGGAGAAATAGAAATAAATAAATAAAGCTATTTTCCAACAAATGCAACCGCAGCAAGAGCTAAAACTCAACTTTAACTGTGTTTCTTTTTTGTTGGGTGGTGGGGAAGATGGTAACATGAGGGCACTGTTTCAATTCAAATGGCCGTCTGGGATTTTGAGTGGTCAAGCAAGCCCCCGCCCCAATGATCAGCACCACCATAGATGTCAGTAAAATTGAGCAAAAATTATCTTCCGGATTGCAGCCTTAAGTGATATTTGAGTAATACACAAAATAGCAGCCGTAGACACTGAGCTTCACCGCTGTCAAAATAAAAGTTTTAAACCCTTCCCTTTACCTACATTTCTGTCACAAATTACAATTTTGTCTTCCTTGGGAAATAGATTAGAGTAACTGATTTGACAAATATAATCTCAAAAATGCATTTAAGATGTCTCTAACCAAAATAAAAAATCTAATTTTAATCCTAGAGTATATTTCTCATTCCTCCCATTAATAAACACAGAGAATTGTTCCATTGCCTACCAACATGGGGATCAACGGTTCGAATACCCGTGTTACCTCCGGCTTGGTCGGGCGCCCCTACAGACACAATTGGCTGTGTCTGTGGGTGGGAAGCTGGATGTGTGGGTATGTGTCCTGGTCACTGCACTGGCACCTCCTCTGGTCGGTCGGGGTGCCTGTTTGGGGGGGAGGGAACTGGGGGGAATAGCGTGATCCTCCCATGTGCTACTCCCCCTGGTGAAACTCCTCGCTGTCAGGTGAAAAGAAGCAGCTGGAGACTCCACATGTATCAAAGGAGGCATGTGGTAGTCTGCAGCCCTCCCCGGATCGGCAGACGGGGTGGAATAGTGACTGGGACGGCTCGGAAGAGTGGTGTAATTGGCTGGGTACGGGGGAGAAACCCCCCCCCCCCAATTTTTTTTTAAAGAAATATAATATAAAAAAAATAAACACAGAATCATTGACACTGTGTGTGTGTGTGTGTGTGTGTGTGTGTGTGTGTGTGTGTGTGTGTGTGTGTGTGTGTGTGTGTGTGTGTGTGTGTGTGTGGCAGTACGGTGGCCCAGTGGTTAGCACTGTTGCCTCACAGCAAGAAGGTCCTGGGTTCGAACCCCAGGCCGTCCCAGGTCCTTTCTGTGTGGAAAGAACAAACGTCACTGTAACAAAAAAACGGTACAGTGACAAAAATAAAGTGGCTTTCTTTCTTTCTAGAATATACTGTTACAAGCTGCCATTACAGCACAACCTCCCCTTGCTTTTCTTCTGCCGTAAGCGTTGACACAGGGCTTAATCAGAAGTTGTTTGGCGTCTGAATTTTTATAGTGGTGATTTTTATATTTTGGTTGTTAATTATTCTAGAATAGCAGTCAGTTAAGGAAGCTGAGAGACAGACTGAGAGAGAAAAAGAGATTTTTAATATTACTCAACCATTTTTTTTCCTGATAGGTTAACTACTTTAATTGCTAGACTGTGCCCAGTCTTTGTATTATGATTCGGGTGACAGGATGCCCGCATGTTCCATCTGAATCGTTTCCCGAACCAGCTTTCACGGGAAAAGAAAGGCAGTTTCCCTGTTTCTTCGCTCGCAGTGTTGTTGCATCACACCATTGCGAGTTGTTTCAAGTCGATGCAGTGGTCAGTACAGTAGCAGGTGGTGTAAAGTCTCGAGAACTGAGTGAGTTTGTGGAGTAGGTAGGTCTCTGCCTCACCTGCCAAGGAGCACCCCCCCCCCCCCCCCGTATACAGAAACCGCCATCCCTTTTCTCTCCTGTATTTCACTGGGTCTGGGGTCATAGATTTGTTAGGTGTCACAAGGGACTTCAATGCACTTCCACTGCTGTCACTATACTAAATCTTTCTGATGTAGCCTTTGGTTTTATGGCCGGCACTGTAGGAAGTTTATGGGTGCCATACAACTTCATGCTGTAGCTGTTCTGGTATCAATATGAGCGGGATATGAAAGGGCAGAGTGATGAAAGACATAATACACCTGGCGGGAGTAGTATGATTTCTACTGTCAGCCCACCTGGGTTTGATAGAGAACATCTGAATTAACTTGACGTTACTTACGTTTTACTCTGGATATGTCAACAACAAAAATGGAAAGAGGATTTGAGTTGTCTGATGTGGGTACACGAGTTATCAGTGTCTCTGTTCTGTCATTCCTTGACAAATTAGGTTATATCTGCAGAGAAGAATCAGAAGCAGATCCAGGGTGCCATGATGGCTGAGTGAACTAGTGCCTGGTTCAGAAAAGTTTATGTATACGCAGTAAAACAAGGCTTCTACTTTGGAGTCGCCACAAGTGAATTCTTCTCATCTTGCATCCTCCGTTGTTGCTTCAGTATAACCGAGGCTCAGCGTTTTTCGATTTTTACCGATTTTCACTGAAAAATACCCAGATTTTTTTAAAAGGAGCAGATCGGTTCAAACTGATTGTCACCTGGATTTTATGTTTCCACGGATCCAAAAGTTGTTCCTGTTCGTGCGAGGTTACATAACAGTGTCCTCTTGTGGCGAAATTCGGCATTCTGGATGACTTTGAATCATAAAATCCAAAAACGTTGATCCTTGAGTATAACTTCTTACATTTCATCAGGAATCAGGAACAATTTAATGTCATTTCTATCATGTACTTGCATACACAAAAGAAACAAAATTTCGCTTCACCCAGCCCACAGCAGTGCAATGCAAAAGATAAGAACACGTATCCAAAATTTCCAGAAATGACACCGCCAAAAACATATAAAAACAAAGGAAAAAAGAAACACACAAACAGCTAACAACACGGTCCATGTAGTACAACACAGTCCAAAAACTCCACTGTCCAGAGAACGAACGCCAGCCAGGATGACTGTCGGAACTGTCGGTCTGCATGGGCTAGCAGTTAGCTTAGCCTGCCCCGCTTCCGTGCCCGTTAAACCGCGCTCGGTGCTTCCTCTTCGGGCGCAGCTCCAGGCAGGGCCGTGGTCCCTGGGCCCGCCGGACGCAGCAGACCACGCTCTCTCAGCCGATCCAACGCCAGCTCTCCCAGCCATTAGATGACATAGAGGCTTGCAAATGACACAGCAGTGGTGCAGCAAACATCTAACAAGCCTCCATGATGTTTGAATCTGTATTCCATCAGACGTATACCATTCCCCCTTATGTTTGGTCTGGCCTCACTGTTTTACTTGCCACATTTATTTTCTTTTTCCGTCAGACACAACACGAACAGTCCCCGTATTGGTCAGCTGTGTCCGGGACGTTATCACCAAATCCATCCACAGTCTCTTGAGACACACGGTCTCTATCGCAATGGCCTGGCAAACCACAGAGGAGCCCAAAGGAGCCTTGTTCAGACGGAGTCCTCCAGAGAGCATCCTGGCTAAGATCCCCAAAGTGTGGAACTACACCCCGGTGGAACCGCAGGGAAAGGAGGCTGTTGCAAAGGGTGCATACACGTTGAGTTGTACAGCTTCAAGAAAATGAAAAATACTTCTGTGTAATTTTATGTTCATTTTGGGCTGACACAATCTACATCTGTTTGACTGCAATTTGTTTGAGCGCTTCTCATTAAAGTTACATTTGTTTTAATTGGAACCTGCTACTGAGTGTTTTTATGATTTTGCTCTCACCTTGTAGGTGTCATATCGCTAGCCGTTCAGGCTTTGTCCTTCCTGTTCACCAACCTGCCCTTGGCTGTGGCCTCCATTCCTCTTTCTGTACGCTTCCTCTTCCATGTGGCAGAGAGACGTCTCTCTCAATACACCCGGCAGCTGCGCTCCGTGGGCCTGTTGCTCTGGGTCCTACTGAGCTGCCTGGTCCAGGGCTTGGAGGACCAAAATACCCTGGAAAAGATCAGTGACCTGACCCTTGACAGGGGGTTGAAGGACCGCCTAGCCCTGGTGGCCGAGTGCCTACAGGCTACCATGGGCATTCAACAGAAGGTAAAAGATAATGTATGGGTAATGTATGAGCTCGTGTGTGTGCGCACGCGTGCATGTAGTATATATGTATGCACATTTCTGGCTGTCTGTTGAAGTCTGATTGTGGACTACTAAATAAATGATATCCGAGATCCGTCTCAATGTGCCATTTTTAAGTTTTATGTAAGTGAAATTACTGATGTAGTGCCACATGTCGTATTTCTGCTCAGCCTGGTTTGCTGTTTTGTGCCTGGCAGGGTGTTCCTAAACCCACAGTCCACAAGGTATTGCAGGTCTTGGAGGAGAATAGACCCAAGTGGATAACCATGCAGCTGCAGAGGGCCCGCAAGTTGTGCTCAGGCAGGTGAGAGGTCAACTGGCGGGATTTAACATGAGGTCACTGTCGGCCTGAAATTGATTTTTTTTTTATGTATTCCAAACAGGGTAATTTACATTTAATCCATCATGATTCCCAGTTTTTGAATGTTATTGATTATTCATGTCCCATCTTTAACAAAACATGAAATACTAGACCATTTTGATGATGAAAATCACTTTTTATGAAATGACTGCACATTTCTCTAATACTTGAATGTCATTGATGGATCAGCAGCAGAATGGAGGTAGATGGGTCCGAGTCTAATGAAGGAAGAGTTTCAAACTGATTTATGGTACGTTGTACCAGTTGACAGTAAATATATTTGGGATAGCACAATGAAAGGACTTTACAATGTAGATATTCTTTTTTTTTTAATTGACCGCTCAAAGTCTTGATGGACGGTAATCATTAAAAGCAATTTTTCCCACAGAAAGCAATGAATCGTAGAGATGTGTTTGTGGTGAACCGGCTGCTGTCACAGTGCGAAATATGCTGTGGGGGGGGGGGGGGGGTCGGGTTTCAGTTTGGACTGCCCTGCGACCTTTGGCTCTGTGCTCCGCAACTCTTTCCCAGAACTTGTCTCTGTGACTGCATGCTTGATCACATCAGACTCTACGTGCATCCATCCTTGTTAAAGGGTGACTCCGCAAAGTAACAAAACCACATGAACACGGGCAAAAAAAAAAAAAAGGATAAAATAAATAAATTTAAAAAAACTTAAATAAATCAAATGCAGAGTAGATTATACCTCGTTCCCGGAAAAAGAAAACAAACTGTCTGGCTCAGTGACAGGAATATGGAGGGGAGGTGGGTGATGGGAACAGGGAGTTGAGTGGAATAGTGAAAGAAGAGTGATTATGTATCACCTGTCGGAGGCGTTCACTGGGATCATTACTATTCATTAAACTAACCTTCACAGGGAAGTGACGCCTGGCTTGTAAACAATCAGAATACAGTGGTGTCAGACGAGAGAGAGAGAGAGAGGGAGAGAGAAGGGGAGAGGCAGGAGAAGTGAGAGAGTAGAAAGTCCAAAAACAACCCCCTGTTCATTGTCAGCTGGCATCAAGCACACAAACAGAAAGACACACACAGAGACACACAGAGACACACACACACACACACACACACACACACACACATGCACATTTATTGAACCAACTACCGGGAACACGCCACCCCCCCACCCCCCGTTAAGCTCCCTTCTCTCCCAACTACCCCCACACCACACCCCACTACCACCACCCACCTTGTCTTTGCAAAGTAATTTGTAGAGGAGAAGATTATTGTTCTCCATCATGGTGACCCTGGCTGGGATGACGGGATGCATACACAGATGAAGATGAATGCAGTTATTCCTTGGCGGAGGTCTGCCTCTTTCAGGGCACATTGGCCCTAATGACATGATTGATAGGCTGTCCCAAATCCGGAGAGGCCCTCATTAATCACCCCGCTGACTGAATCCAATCATCTGCTTCACCTGCACAGTGATGGACAGGAAAGGATACAGCGCAGGTGCTGACACGGATGCACAGCCACTGCCGCCACCTGACAACGACACTGGCAAACCCCCCCCCCGCCCCAACCCCCAACCCCACCCCAACCCCGTTGAAAGAATAAAACGAAAGGGAACGTACAGATCAGACAGGCTCTCTCTTCCTTGCTACTCTCAATGTCAAGCCTGCCAATGACTGCCTGACAGGCGACGTAGTTTCCGCGACCTTATAATTACGAAGGTGGAGAGAGAGAGAGAGAGAGAGAGAGAGAGAGAGAGAGAGAGAGAGAGAGACGGAGAGAGAGAAAGTGAGAAAGAGAGAGAGTGAAAGGGAGAAAAAACAATGACAGGAGGTGTGTGTGTGAAGGAAAGTGCTTGATGGACGGCGGTGTGAAATCCATCTGCAGAGAAAGGGCAGGAAAATAACTGCGGTTTCTGCCAGGGAGGAGACTGTACGTGGGGACCTTGACACACATTTCATCCACACACATACACATCCCCTCGCACATGTGTACACAAATCATCAATTTTACAGCATCCGTCAATTAAAATCATTTGGGTGTATCATCATGGCTATTTCCTCACTCAATCACTCTGAGAGAAAGAGTTTTTGCATAAACATCTAATTTAACAGAATTCTTCTCTTTGTGCTATGAAGGAAATGGTTTCAAAGTGGTTAAACTTTGATTTGAATAATGGAGTACATTTTGGGGCGCCCCCGTGGCTCACCTGGTAGAGCGCGTACCACATAAGGCTGAGTCCGTACCACAGTGGCCTGGGTTCGAATCCAGCCTGTGTCCCTTCCCAACATGTTATCCCCACGTTTCCTGTGTTCCTCTAATGTCGCTGTTAAAATAAAGCAGAAAATGCCAGAAAAATAATCTTAAAAAATGCAGTGCATTTTACTGGGGGCTGGGGTTAGAATACCCCCATCCATCCATTATCCGAACCGCTTATCCTGCGCCCAGGGTTGTGGGGATGCTGGAGCCTCTCCCAGCTGTCATTTGGCGGCAGGCGGGGAGACTCCCTGGACAGGCCACCAGGCCATCTCACAGGGCCGACACACACACACACACACACACACACACACACACACACACACACACACACACACACACACACACACACACACACACATTCATACCTAGGGACAATTTAGAATGTCTGATTCACCTGACCTGCATATCTTTGGAGAGGAAACCGGAGCCCCCGGAGGAAACCCACACAGACATGGAGAGAACACGCAAACTCCACACAGCACGACCTGGGACTACCCCCCCAAGTTTGGACTACCCCGGGGCTCAAACCCAGGACCTTCTTGCTGTGAGGCGACCACGCTAACCACTGCACCACTGTGCCGCCCTAGAATACCCCCAATTTTTGCACAAAAAAGAAAAAGAGAGAAGAGAAGTTTAGAAACTAGCTCCTGGGCCAGGAGTGTGGCCCTTGAAGAGGTATACAGACACAAATGTCTTTTTCTCACTTAAGAAGACCTCACCACATGAAAAGGAAGAAGCTAGTAACATTAGCTCAGAGTCTTATACTGCTGTCTTCAATCACGACTGTTACTTCCTGTAATTCTTTTCCACATATTTACCCTCCCCTTCTGCCCTCTCTCAAATCCAAATTCAAACGGCTTTATTGGCATGACGTTACGATGTACATATTGCCAGAGCAAGGATTTAAACATTGAAAAGCTAAACATCTCTCTCCCTGTCTCTGTCTCTCTCTCTCTCTTTACATTTGTCTCTGGTTTTCTATCTCTTCCTTCTTGTCTCACTGTTCCCATTTCAGTGTATTTGAGCGCAGTGGGGAGAGTGTGGCAGCGCAGGAGAAAGGAGTTGCGGCGGCTGAACTGACTGAGCAGAAAATAGGTCTGATGCTGCTGGAGATCTGCCACAAAGCAGGTGGCAGCGGCTACCTGAGGCAGATCTATCACATCATCCGGGGCAATGAGGTAGGCAAACACTCCTTCTCCCCCAGCAATTAGGTGTCTGCTGGCCTGAGGCCGCAGGCTGTTCATGGGGGAAAACGGGTGAGGAGGGGGGTGGAGAGTGTGTGTGTGTGTGTTTGTGGGGCAGCTACTTGTCTGCAGTCAGGGAGCTCTTCTGTTCTTAGGTTTTGATGTTCTCAAAAAAGTAACAAACCTAGACTGAGTGGTGTTGTGTCACATTCTCAGTGACATACGAGTTGTTCAGGGGATTGGGAGATAGGCGTGGAGAGTAAACGTGTTAAGGTAAAACCACAGTCGGAGTATTTTTTTGTTGTATTTTTTACACTTGAGTGTCATTTCTCTCGTTACCTTCTACATGAGAAAAAGAAGGAACATTACACAAGTGTTGTTCACTGACAAGTACTCAAAATCTTTGTTAGTCCTGTGCAATAACCGTTAAAGATTTGTACATGTTTCACTCGTTCTCTTCATCCATTCATTCATCCATCCATTATCCAAGCCGCTTATCCCAACTGGGGGCGCGGGGATGCTGGAGCCTATTCTACCAGTCATTGGGTGGCAGGCGGGGGGGCACCCTGGACAGGCCACCAGTCCATCCCAGGGCTGGCACATTCACACCTAGGGACACTTTAGTATGGCCGAGTCACCTGACCTACATGTCTTTGGACTGTGGAGGAAACCCACACAGACACAGAGAGAACATGCAAACTCCACACAGAGGACAACCCAGGATGACCCCCTCAAGGTTGGACAACCCAGGACTTTGTTGCTGTGAGGCAGCCGCGCTAACCACTGCGCCACCGTGCCTCTTTCTGTTCAATCTTGTGAGTTTCTCTCAAGATTGTGAATAACTATTCCCTCATGGGGGTTGTAAGCAACAGTCCAATAGTTTTTGGAGGCTAAAACCTATGCAAGGTCCAGTGTTTGAACCTCTCCAATGGCTCCTCTAATCTCCTTACTGAAACACACCTGTACGTTAAGGGAGAGGTCATAGTCAGGCACAGACAGGTGTGTCTCCTTGACCAGCTGGGCGGGCCCCGATTCTCTCTGCCTCCCACCCAGTGCTCAATGCACACATTACATGCTGGTCCCATGTAAAGGTCACATGTCCCTGTACTTATTATGTCCAAAAAATACGCAGTAAAAGTAAGAGAAAGTACCTACAAATGATCAGTCAGGTGTAAAAGTAATTTTTTTCAAAATCAGTTTGGTTACTGCAGCATGTATAGCCACGTGGGACTGATCTTTAAAGCAAGTCCTGACATCGTCCACCTATAAGTTTGTCAAATATACAGCAAAATACAGTTCTCCTACATTACGTAGCGCTTAAGAGGCATTATCTTATACCCTTTCCCCTGATTTATGCTATTTTGTGGAGGTGACAGTGGAGCTCCACCACAGGTCTCTGCAGTGTCTGAATAACTATGCAGAGGGATTTGCTGTAGTTTACACTCGCCTCCTCAGAAACATAACTGAACTGGAGGATACAGACTACTTGGACACCACAGGGCCAACTACCTGCTATGTGTTTCCAGTACTGGCATCCAGTAATTCATCCATCTCTTGCATTTGGCATACAAACATAGCCAATGCCCTGTCCTCCTGCCTCAACATTTTATCTCACAGATCATTTAGCAAAGTAGTTTCCATTGCAAGCCTTCTCCATTGCTGCTATTGTTACCATTGAGAGAATGTAAACACCAAGGATGCCGTGTTACCAGTGTGAGGGATTGGTTCATGACTGACAAAGTAATCATGATTACTTTGTCAGCTGATTTTGTTATCTATGAACTGCCATTTAATTTTGTGCTTAACAGTCTATGAGTTGCATCTATGGAGTCATATAGATCTTTTTTCCCCTTTTTCTCCCCAATTGTAGTTGGCCCCACTCTTCCGAGCCATCCCTTTTGCTGCTCCACCCCTTCTGCCGATCTGGGGAGGGTTGCAGACTACCACATGCCTCCTTCGATACATGTGGAGTCCCCAGCCGCTTCTTTTCACCTGACAGTGAGGAGTTTCTCCAGGGGGATGTAGCGCGTGGGGGGATCACGCTATTCCACCCAGTTCCCCCTCCCCCCTGAACAGCCGCCCTGACCGACCAGAGGAGGCACTAGTGCAGCGACCAGGACACATATCCACATCCGGCTTCCCACCTGGAGACACGGCCAATTGACACAACCAAGCCGGAGGTAACATGGGGATTTGAACTGGTGATCCCTGTGTTGGTAGGCAACAAAATAGACAAGGCTGAGCATTTTCGGTTTTTATTTTTCAAAGCTATCCAGCATGCCGAATTTCGCCACAAGATGACATTGTTACATAACCTCACATGAACAGGAACAACTTTTGGATCCGTGGAAACATAAAATCCGGGTGAAAATCAGTTTAAACCGATCTGCTCCTATTAAAAAATCTGGGTGTTTTTTGGTGAAAATCGGTAAAAACCAAAAAAGCTGAGCCTTGGGAATAGGCCACTACACTACCCGGACGCTGCAGTAGCATAAATCTATGTGCCATAGGTGCGGCGGTGCTATGCCGTCACCTCAATGGGAAAGCATAAATCGGGCATTACACAGTTTTGTGTGTGACTGTTCAGGCCATACCTTTGCCATATTCAGAGCAAACTAAGCCAGTCTTCTTCCTGCTTCCTGCTTCCTGCCTTGCTATTGTGCCAAGGCTCTACGCTGATGTCAAATATTTTGATAATCCTGAAGTAAAAGATGGGTCAGTGGTGCTAACAAAGGGTGGAGGAATTCTAAACAACTACCATGGCCGGTCACACATTGATAGAACGGTACAATAGGTGCAAGGGTGAGGCTTTCAGTAGAGCTATGAGGGGGCTGTTTATTCTGCTTCAATGAGTTGGTGCTGATTCTACTGATGAATATACAGGGGATACAGACTGACCATGACAACCCAATTAGGAACTGGGGTGCTCATGCATTCATATGCTGAAGTAACAAAGTTTTCTTTTCAGTAAAGTTCTAACCAACTTGTAAAAGACTGGGCACCACACATTGAATTGACTGACTTTCACAGGTTAGTGCCCTAGGCAAGCACGCTGGTTAACACTGCAGTCATAGAGGGGCACACACTTGCTGAGAAGCACAGACTTGTCCGGATTGTATTCAAAAAAGCATGATATAGGGCGTCCGGGTGGCATGGTGGTCTTTTCTGTTGCCTACCAGCATGGGGATCGCCGGTTCGAATTCCTGTGTTACCTCCGGCTTGGTCGGCCGTCCCTACAGACACAATTGGCCGTGTCTGCGGGTGGGAAGCTGGATGTGGGTATGTGTCCTGGTCGCTGCACTAGCGCCTCCTCTGGTCAATTGGGGACGCCTGTTCGGGGGGGGGGGACTGGGGGGGAAATAGCATGATCCTCCCAAGTGCTACATCTTCCTGGCGAAACTTCTCACTGTCAGGTCAAAAGAAGCAGCTGGCGACTCCACCTGTATTGGAGGAGGCGTGTGGTAGTCTGCAGCCCTTCCCGAATCAGCAGAGGGGGTGGGGCAGTGACCGGGACGGCTCGGAAGAGTGGCGTAATTGGCCAAGTACAACTGGGGAGAAAAAGGGGGGGGGAACTACCCTATTTTGGGCACACAGGTGGAGATGCTCATGGCCAAATTGAGGTTGTCATTGGCCTATATAGCATCCAGTATGTTCCCAGTTTAAGATGCAAAGCTATGTCCAGAGAGGCTCCTAGTTAGCCCCTCATAGCAACAATCTGTACATTGCAAGCCCAAGGTCAAGGTGAGGGTGGGCAGGTCAAGATCAGACTGGGAGGGCAGAAGGATGGAGGGAGAGGAGGTTTAGAGGCCATGACAAGTTGATGGATGGGGATGTAGTGGATTCACACTGGGAGTACCCCTGTACACACACACACACACACACACACACACACACATGCACACACACGCACACACACACATCCTTGCTTCCACACATTTCACTAGAGTATTACACTAACCAAATTCATCTTTTTCAAACGGATGTAGAAAGTGAGTTTGTGTCCTAAAAATCTTCCCATTGTTTTTTTTAAAATTATTATTCATTATTCTTGCTTTTGAGTAGCTCTGATTAATTTCCTCTTTTCTTGGGGCCGAACAATTAGGGAATAGGTGGAACGAATGTGCTTGAAAAAGTGCCTCATAGAAATCATGATCAGTTTCTACTTTTGTAAGGATGATAAAACTGGGAATAGGCTAAGAGACACGGCTGTATCTTAACAATCTAAGCGCATGAGCCAAAGCGCATGGCAAGTGTCTAAATCTACTTTTTCTAGTTTAACGGTGGATAATCTGAGTGCAACCTAAGGCGCATGGCTGAAAGGGTTTGTACTTAGTCTTTTAATTAACCATAGGTGTGTTTTGGGCGTAACGTGAAACAAACCAGGGTGACACGGTGGAGCAGTGGTTAGCGCGCTCGCCTCACAGCAAGAAGGTCCTGTGTTCGAACCCCGAGGTTGTCCAACCTTGGGGGTCATCCCAGGTCGTCCTGTGTGTGGAGTCTACATGTTCCTCTCGTGTCTGCGTGGGTTTCCACTGGGTGTTCCAGTTTCCTCCCACAGTCCAAAGACATGTAGGTCAGGTGAATCGGCCGTACTAAATTGTCCCTAGGTCTTCTTCTTCTTCTTCGGCAGTCCATCGAAACAGTGATAACTGTGATTCAGTTTACGCTCGGCAAGCACAAGTAAGACCAAAGGGGAGGTTTATGGATGTGGTGAGGAAGGACATTCAAGTCAGGTCAGCCTTTGCTGCTACCATTATGACAGTAGATGGTACTAGCTGCGTCTGTTTCTACTGCCTTGTAGATTTGCCTCTTTAGGCAAAGGCTAGGGGAACATAACTCCAAATTCAAATCCAAGAAGGCGCTGGCAGCAGGGCACTCGATGCCCCAATAGGATTATGAGCCCTATCGGACCAGTGGCACAGACATCAGATGGCATGCAGAGGAACCACTCTGTTGGTCAATGGATGGCATCACTTGTCCCTAGGTGTGAATGTGTGGGCCCTCTGATGGCCTGGCAGCCTGTCCAGGGTGTCTCCCCACCTGCCACACAATGACTGCTGGGATAGGCTCCAGCATCCCGTGACCCAAATTCGGATAAGCGGCTTGGATAGTGGATGGATGGATGGATGAAACAAACCAATCAGAGTGTCATCTCCCATTCCCTTTAACAGCCAGGTGTGCTTGCACCTTGGCAGATTGCTATCATAATGTTGCATTGTGCACCAGCCCATATAGGTGCATATTTGCTATCTTAATAA
>NC_079211.1:138510979-138573479 GCF_029633865.1 Lampris incognitus | reverse complement strand
AAGTAGCAGATTTCATGGAGGATTTGGACAGGCTTTTGCTTCCGCCCGAGATGCTCGCACAGCGCAGGAAGTAAGTTTCATGGCTGATGACATGAAAGCTATCAAAGTTTTCCCAGATCCATCCCTGACTTGAAAATATCTCTCTTCGGCCATGGAAAGCCATTCATGGCATAAGCCCCCTGATGTTGGGATCCATGCATCCATTAGCTCCTGCAGATAATGAGAAGACTTTCTTCATCACATCAGACTGGAATCACTGGGAGTGGTGCTCAGTGGCTTTTCTTACAGTTTTACAATATATTTTTTAACATCTTCAGTCGCTGTTTGGAAATGTAGTATTTCCTCTCACTGACTTGACAGTATTTATAGCAATGACCCTGCACCGTGCTATCCAAAAATATCTATCATTGCGACCTTGTGTTGCTCTGTACATTCCCGTCTTGTAACTTTAAGTCTCCTTGAATGACTTTAACTCCGTGTGTACAGCCAATAGATTTCCACTCCCCGGACTACATGAGTTAGCTATGTGGCCCATTGGCCTCCAATATATTGTGGCGGTGGCAGGACAGTTATTGTGCCGGGGGTTTTATATCACATTCTAATGGAGCCAGGCTATGAGTTAAGGACGGTGGGCTTTTACACTGGGGCTGTTAAATCACTTTTCAGAAGACTTCATTAGCAGCGCGAGACACACTCAGAGAGACACGCACATGCGGACATCTCTCTCCATCACACACACACACACACACACACACACACACACACACACACACGCAGACATTTACACACACATATATACAAAAAGGCACATTCACCCTGATACCTTGATGTTGCAGTGCCAAGGCCAGGCAAGTGGGAGAGGGGAATTTATACAGTTGTGTATGTCCTTCTTTGTCACCTGTCACTTCGCTTTTCTCGGCACGGTGGCTCATCCATCATCTGCAGATTGAGCTTTTCAGCAGAAACCAGACTGATTAATACAACCATAGGACCCCCAGAGCTGTTGGCTGGTTAACTGACTGACCTGGCTGACTGGCTTGCTGGATTGACAGATGGATGGATGGAGGGATGGGAGGTTGGATGGATGAATGGAGGGATGGATGGATAAATGGATGAATGGAGGGATGGATGGAGGAATGAATTTTATGCTGGCATCTGGTAGTCTATCTTTTTGGCTTGCTTGCTGGCTGACTTACCATGTGACTGGCTGATTCAACATCCTAAAGAACTGTTGACTCGTGGACCTGCTGGTCAGCTTAATGTTTGGTTGGTTGGGTGACTGACAGGCAGGGTGACTTAACCTGTTGATTGAATGGGCTGTGTTGAATAATGGCCAGATGCACACATAAGCTGATGGCAGAGGTGGGTAGTAACATTTTACATTTACTATCTTATATATATATATATATATAAACTTGTACATTGTTTAATAATTTTTTTAAATTGTACATCTAAGAGTAGTTATTTTGCAGAATACTTTTTATTCTTACTTGAGTACATTTCTTCTACTCCGTTACATTGGGCTACACACTTCTCTCTACTTTTACTAGAATTAGGACCGATCAGATTGGTATGGGGTGCTGATACTGACATAATTCACTCATCAGATATCAGACTGATGTTACCGATCCACAACGTACCGATCCAGATTCCAAAGTCTGATGTTTTTATGAATTATAAATATGTAGCTTATAATGCAATTCTAAGCCAAAATGGTATATGTAAGTTCAGGTAGTATGAAGTGTTTTGAGTGTGCGGACGTGGGAACAAAGTGGCTTCGCTTGACCACATAGAGAGCAGGAAGTGGAGGATGTGGAAGCTGCTGACCAGGTGGCTGAGGTGGGGGACAATGAGGCTGATGGCCACGGGGACACAAGTGAAACCCCCACAAAATGTAAGCCTCCATAGTAATTCGAGAGATAAGGTGGTCGTAGACGATGTAGTAACTGTATCAGAGGGGCCGAGTGCGCGGGGATTTAGTGGCGCTGCTGCATGCGTAACCTCCCCGGCAGCTGCTACAACCAATTTTGGGCAGGAGGCACAGAGTGATGGGGAGGAGGCGGTGGCGGACCTGCCTGTCACTGAGAGCCACTCAGTAACGACAAGTGACAGGATACGTTTAGAAGGACACATTCAGAAGAACCACATTTACAACCTTCCATCACTTGATCCAGGTTAGTGTCATAATTTGATTTAATTGGTGCTTGGAGAATGAAGGTTTCAGGGAACAGGGTCAGTGCTGCAAGGCTAGACAGGGTGTACATCACCAGACACCTTAACACCAGCTTAGTCAGGAGCAACAGATTTCCAGCTTGTTTTACATTACAGATTACCGCTTAAGTCTTTCAGCAACAAGCAAATATAAATCTTCCTGACATTTTGAAATAAAATGACTACAGGCAACAGGAAAGGTCTTTTTGTAAAAAAATAAAAATAAAAAAATAAAAAAATAAATTATATATATATATATATATATATATATATATATATATATATACATACATACACACACACACACATATATACACACATATACATATATATATACACATATATATACACATATACACATATACACATATACATATATATATATACATATATATATATATATATATATATATTTATATATATATATACATATATAGGGTAATTTAGAGAGGAAAAAAGCTGTTTGACTCTAAGTCAGTTAACACGTGAAAGGAGTTGCCACAGCAATTTGCACTCCTACACCTGTTTGTATGTGAAGCCTACTTAAACTACAGTTCCAGTAAACTGCTTTGGATTAAACTCAATGCATTTTTATATATTTCTTGCTTTTTTAATAAGAAATGCTGTGAGGATAACTACAGCCTCGTATAACCTTACACATAAAACCAACAACAGCAAAAACACTGACGATTATGACGATAATGATAATATTCAAGAAAAAAAGAGCTCTGCTGTTGGTATCGGCAGATATCAAAATTCAGGTATCGAAATTGGATCGGAACTGAAAAAAAAGTGGATCAACACATCTCTCTTAGGGATAGGGTAAGAATCAGGGCAGGTCACAGAATCTGATGGGTCACCAAATATGGTGTAACACTGTATTAATGGCAGAAGAACAAAAATGCCCCCCCCCCAAATTCTGTGTTCGTGCCTTTTATAAAGTTACAGAATGGCAAGGCGGAATTATGGCACAACATTCCCGCCTTGAACAGGCAGGGGCGAGTTAGAAAATGGTGCCTCACCCATTCATTCCATCCATCCATTATCCAAACCAAACCACCTATCCTGCTCTCAGGGTCGCGGGGATGCTGGAGCCTATCCCAGCAGTCATTAGGCGGCAGGCGGGGAGGCACCTTGGACAGGCCATCACAGCCCCCCCCCCCCGCCCTCACACACACACATACACACACATTCACACCTAGGGACAATTTAGTATAGCCAATTCACCTGACCTACATGTCGTTGGACTTTGGGAGAAAACCGGAGCACCCGGAGGAAACCCATGCAGACACGGGGAGAACATGCAAAGTCCACACAGAGGACAACCCCCAAGGCTGCACTACCCCGGGGCTCGAACCCAGGACATTCTTGCTTTGAGGCGACCCTGATAATCCTGCTATATATATTATTATTGAGAACCCCAATGAGGAACAAACTAATAAATTCTGAATATTTAAACTCTAAAAAAGAAATATAATTGGCAGCACTACAAGTATGACCCCGGCCAGTCGTCGTATGCTGCGTTTCACCATCTTGCATGAGTTCAGAGGTCATCAGGGAGGAGGGTCGAGAACTTGTCAGTCATGGCTATAGAAGTGCTGTGTGTGATGCTTGTGTCTTGAAAAGAAAAAGAAAAGAATGAAAAAATTATTGTGGACGCTGTTGCGGCTTTTACTGGGGAATGATAACCTAGCATGGTTTAACCAGCTACTTACCGGGTTGCTGAAGTACCTCCGCTATTTCTTGCCAACATTTGTCGTTTTTGACTGTCACGGTACTCCCTCTAGGAAACGTCAAAAAGGCAGGGGTACTGATGCCACTGCTCAACGAACCTTTCCTCGGTTTCGTTGATCCACCTGACAGCAGCAACAGCAGCATCCCTCATTTTCTTCACCATGTTTACGTACTATGTGCACCAGCGAGCACTCCGTCATCCTATTGGTCAATGTCAAGAAACACGTCTTAGGACTTGTCAGACTAGGCAGGAAAATACAAAAAAATCTGATATGCTTGACTTTTTGTTGGGGTGTAGTAGGGCATCCCAGGTGCTGCATCGCTGTTAAATGGTGCTTTTCTAGTCTACTGAACACCCAAAGCGCTTTACAGTGTATGCCTCGCATTTACCCATTCACATACACATTCATACACTGATGGAGGAGGCTGCCATGCAAGGTGCCAACCTGCTCATCAGGAGCAATCAAGGGTTCAGTGTTTTGCTCAAGGACACTTCGACATGCTCTCCGCAGGAGCTGGGATCGAACCAGCCACCTTCCGATTACTAGACAACCCGCGCTACCTCCGGAGCCATGCCGCCCCTGTTCTTCGATGATGTCACACTACACGGGGTAAAGACACCGGTTCGGCCTATCTTATTTTCATAATTGGGCCCGATGCTGGAAATTTGTCGGCGACAACAAAATTGTGTCAAAATTGGGCTGAATTTGTGTTGTCTGATACTGGCATAAGTCTGCTTATGCTAGCTGACCCAGCAGAGAGGAAAATGGACTGGACTGCATTTTTATATAGCGCTTTTCTAGGTGCAACGGCCACTCAAAGCACTTTACAGTTAATGAATGCCTCACATACACACACTCACACTCATACATCGATGGTGGTGTCAGCCATGCAAGGTAACAACCAGCTCGTCAGGAGTAGTTGGGGGTTAAGTGTCTTGCTCAGGGACAACTTGATATTTTTGACAGGAGGAGCTGAGGATTGAACCGGCAACCCTCCAGTTACCTGTAAAAACCTTAACAGCTTATCGACTGTTTCTGGGGGCCTACATGTCACACCATTGCTGATCAGTTGAGAAGGGAAGGATATCCAGTACTTTTAAACAAATAGCTCTGACAACTTCTTTTCTAGCATAGTGTAAACACTGATTTTCTATTTCAGTATAACCTGTAAGCGCCTAATTTTGTATTGTACTGTATCCAGTGTTATGGGCGGCATGATAGTGCAGTGGTTAGCAAGAAGGTCCTGGGTTTGAGCCCCGGGGTAGTCCAACCTTGGGGGTCATCCTGGGCTGTCCTCTGTGTGGAGTTTGCATGTTCTCCCCGTATCTGCGTGGGTTTCCTCCCTCAGTCCAAAGACATGTAGGTAAGGTGAGTTGGCCGTACTTAATTGTCCCTAGATGTGAAGGTGTGTGTGTGTGTGTGTGTGTGTTGGCCCTGTGATGGCTTGGCGGCCTGTCCGGGGTGTCTCCCCGCCTGCTGCCCAATGACTGCTGGGATAGGCTGCAGCATTCCCGCGACCCTGAGAGCAGGGTAAGCGGTTTGGATAATGGATGGATGGGTGGATGTATCTAGTGATCCACAAGAAACACTTCAAATTGGTTTTGAAGTGACTATATACACATGGTTTTTACACACTGTTTTGTTTTCTTTCTTTCTTTTTTTTTGTTTAATTTTCTAGATTACGTTCTGCAATTATATAGGCAAACTCTTGTGTACTCTCCTATGCGTGTTGCATCAGCATTGACGCAACACACTCACAGACATACAAACATTTTAGCATGAATCACACTTGACAAGCAAACAGTCTGACTGATCAGGATTTGTTTTTGTTTGTTTATCTATTCATTTATTTTGCCTTTCATGCATTTCTTGGCATGGCACCCCCATTATCACATCAGTGATAAGATACCAATGAATGTGACACAGTTGAATGGTTGACAGTCTCTTACCTTGTATCCCTCCCTCTCTATGTCCACTCAAACAGTGCCATATCATGTGTGTGTGTGTGGGGGGGCATAGGCACGGGCACATGCGGGGTGGGGTGGGGTGGTCTTTGACTTGGTTCATAAGGTGAGTGTGAGTAATGAAGTATCATGTGTCAAAGGGCAGCCTTGCCACTCTGTCAGACAGACCTAATGTCATCCAAGGACATCGCCAATACTGTTCCACTACCCTGGAACAATGTTTTTCTTTTTTTAATTCTATACCATAACCATTGGCATACCATTTTGTTGGATCTTTATGGCTAAGTAAGAGGGCATCATCATTGTCAAGTATCATATTTCATATGCAGTGCTGACGGTACGAGTGTCATTAGCGATGTTGCTGACCCATAGAGTTCAACCTGGAGATGCTTTGTAACCACCGCACACTAAGGCGTTTTCTCTGCATTGTCTCATTGTAGCTGTTGCCTCAGCAGCCCATAATAATAGCACTTTGTGGAAAAATGCCAGTCTGTGGCGTTCTCTTGCTTGAGCGCCTCCTTAAATTGCAGCGATAGACGCTTGTGCTTTCAGGAAGTGGGCAATCGCCATCTGTTCCCGGGCTCTGCCATATGGCGGGCCTTTTTTCTCAGGGAATAAAATAAAAACAAATATGTCAGAATGCTCGTCTTTCTCCATGGACGCTGATCAACCTGGGGAGAGGCTGGATCCCGGTGTGGCTGGATTAATGGTCTTACTTTGTGCTTCAGGGAATGAGGCTGTGGATGCAGGTGGGTGGTGTGTTTGTGCGTATAACCGTTTGTTTTTTGGTGTGTGTGTGTGTGTGTGTGTGTGTGTGTGTGTGTGTGTGTGTGTGTGTGTGTGTGTGTGTGTGTGTGTTTTACATGCAGCCACACTTTTATGCTTGCATGCATCTTATATGTTCGATTGTGTGCGTATGAATGGAAGGATGTGTGTCTCCATGCACATGTTTGTGTCTGCAGGTGTTGAAATTCTGTTGTTTGACTTTAAGGGTGATGTGTTACCATAGCATGTGGTTTATCTGGGCTTTCTGGAATAATCTCAGATGATTTCACGGTGGGGCGGCACGGTGGCGCAGTTGTTAGCGTGGTCGCCTTACAGCAAGAAGTTCCTGGGTTCGAGCCCCAGGGTGGTCCAACGTTGGGGGTTGTCCTGGGTTGTCCTCTGAGTGGAGTTTGCATGTTCTGTCCGTGTCTGTGTGAGTTTCCTCCAGGGGCTCCGGTTTCCTCCCACGTGTCCTCCAAGACATGTAGGTCAGGTGAATCGGCCGTACTAAATTGT
Source organism: Lampris incognitus (assembly GCF_029633865.1). Classification (NCBI taxonomy): domain Eukaryota; kingdom Metazoa; phylum Chordata; class Actinopteri; order Lampriformes; family Lampridae; genus Lampris; species Lampris incognitus. Next base: position 138,566,287 of record NC_079211.1, on the reverse strand, counting down.
CCCTAGGTGTGAAGGTGTGAATGTCTGTCGGCCCTGTGATGGTCTGGCGGCCTGTCCAGGGTGTCTCCCCGCCTGCCGCCCAATGACTGCTGGGGTAGGCTCCAGCATCCCAGTGACCCTGAGAGCAGGATAAGTGGTTCGGATAATGGATGGATGGATGGATGCCCTGTTCTCAAACATTAAACAATAAAGTAGAAAAAAAAAAGAAACAGCACTCAAGGTTAGTGAGGGCGGCACTTCCTGGCTGCAGCAGCAGCAGACCAGAAGAGATGCTCTCAAGCCACCGCCAGGCTCTCTGTCTTGTAAGGCCAGAGGTTCAAAAGACTTGTCGTTTTTAAAAATCCCCTGTGTGATGTGTCTTTATGGAGGGGCTTCTTACTTTCTCTCGTCAGTCCCCTTGTGTGTGTAACCCCGCCTCTGCTGACTGACAGCTGGGGATGGGAGTTTGTGTTGGCAGAGAAAGAATACATCTTTTGTCTAATGTGGTGTAGTTTGTGTTCTCTAAGTCTGGACATCGCTGACACATTGAGGTTTTCATTAGCCGCAAGCAGGTAGCAGGTAGAGGTGTGTGTTTGTGTTTGTGTGTGCGTGTGCGTGTGCACGTGCATGTTTGTGCATGGATTTGTCAAGTGGTATGAGTTTATGTCCACGACTATTTGCATGTATGTGTGTATGCCTTTTGTGTGCACTAAACCATTTTGTACATTGTATTCAAGTCATAGAGGGCATACACGTCTCCCTGCGTGTGTGCGTCTGTGCGTGCGAGTCTATGTGTGTGAGCGTTCACTCTCGTATTTGAGTGTGTATGATATTTGGAGGTTTGCTCCGAAGGCGAATAAATCAGTGATGCCTGGGATAAGGCCGTGGCCCCTCCTCAAGCAGCACAGACAAGCTGAGAGGCTCATTAATCAAACGGCCAGTCACAGATGTGATGGCTTCCACACAAACCACCAGCAGACTGTGAAAGTCACATCCAACAGAGTCAACTGTCAGCCAGGCAGGCAGTCAGGCCAGCCTGGCTGCAGTTTTCCTCTACACCTCTCCTCCCTTCTTCCTCTCATCTCTCTTTGTCTCTCTCTCTCTCTCTCTCCCCCTCATTCCCTCTCTTACCACTCTGTTGTATTTATCTCGCGGTCTCCTCTCACCTCCTCTCACCTCCAGCGTGGTGCCTCAGTGTGATACATCTGAAATATTTGTCTTGTCCCTCTAAAAATGAGCCGAAGGGTTAAGGCGAATCTATCTTCTCAGAGAGTGGTCATGGTCAAACCATTGTGGAGACATGAAGCATCAGTCATTACAGTGTGCTGTTCTCTGTTGTTACAGCAGGCTATCGCACACAGCAGTATGGTATAGCCGAACCTTTTTTCCCCCCGGCCTCAGCCGCCAGAACCGGCTGGTAACCTTCTACATACGGGACGCTGTTACTTTGCTAGGTAAAAGGAAGGGATTGGGCTAAGTAGGAGTGAGTTAATAGGTTTTAATAGAGTTAATGGGTTTTAATAGACATAGTATGGTGTGAGGTATTTTGTTTCGTGTGCCATTTTTCTCTTCTGCTTGTTGATTAACAGAATAAGAAACTATTAAACTGTACATAAGTTAGAGAGTTTATCAGAAAAATGAATTTTGTATGTTATGAATTGTATAGTACCTTCATATTTTTAAAATTAGATCCCGCTATATTTGAGTTTTGTTGTCTACTTCAAGTATGTGTGTGCGCGCACATACACATTTAATGCCATACTTGTGAGGCTCAAACATTTTCAGCTTATTTTATGCAAAACAAAAATGGGAGTGGGGCAGGCTAAGCTAACTGCTAGCCCATGCAGACCGGCAGTTCCGATAACACCGAGGGCGGTCTGGTGGCGGCCTCGCCCAGCGTTGACTGTGTTTTTGGTGTCGTCGTGTGGAGTGCGGGGAGGTGTGGCGGAGGTGTCTGGCTGGGAGAGCTGGCGTTGGATCGGCCGAGGGAGCTGGGTCTGCTGCGTCTGGTGGGCCCAGGAACCACGGCCCTGCCGGATCTGCGCCTAAGGAGGAAACACCGAGGGCGGTCTGACAGGACGTGGAAGCGGGGCAGGCTAAGCTAACTGCTAGCCCATGCAGACCGGCAGTCCTGACAGTCATCCTGGCTGGTGTTCGTTCTCTGGACATGAAAGAAATGATAATAACTTGTTCCTGATTCCTGATTTTTCACCTTTCTTGTGGGCTTTCAGTTTGTGTCATTTTGGCCCTTCACTTTTTCAAGGGTCTATTGTAGAGTTAGGATTTGGGTTTATGTATAAGGTTAGGATTAGGTATGAGGTTAGGATTAGGTATAAAGTTAGGATTAGATTGAGTATAGGATTAGGTATGAGGTTAGGATTAGGTTAAGGTTAGGATTAGGTATGAGGTTAGGATTAGGTTAAAATTAGGATTAGGTTAAGGTTAGGATTAGGTTAAGGTTAGGATTAGGTATAAAGTTAGGATTAGGTTAAGGTTAGGATTAGGTATGAGGTTAGGATTAGGTATAAAGTTAGGATTAGGTATAAAGTTAGGATTAGGTATGAGGTTAGGATTAGGTATAAAGTTAGGATTAGGTATAAGGTTAGGATTAGTTATAAAGTTAGGATTAGGTTAAAATTAGGATTAGGTATAAAGTTAGAATTAGGTATAAAGTTAGGATTAGGTGAAAGGTAGGATTAGGTATAAGGTTAGGATTAGGTTAAGGGTAGGGTAAGGGTTAAGTTTTTGCATGTTTGTGTTTATGGTTAAGGTAGTCAATGAGGGGGTTCTCAGAACTATAGTAGTATCAATGTGTGTGTGTGTGTGTCTGTGTGTGTGCGCATGTTGATGGGGGATTTTTTTGGTACATTATGGGGCTGCATACTGTCGCCAGGCTCATTAGCCCGATGGCGGCGCCCATTTTGCCAGAGCCAATCGTTGCTCTCCACTAGGCTAGGCCATTTGCATGTGGTCCAGGAAGAGATAATTAGAGGGATCTCTGCCTGTCACTGTTAATCTGGGACTTAGTGAAGGGCTGTGATGATGATATGCTGATGGACTGATGCACATGTATGCACACATGCTCACTAACACACATGCACATAGGCTCACACACACACATCCACACACACACACACTGACAATAAACCAGTGCAAAAGAACACTCACTTGGCAAACATGTAGAGACACAAACAAACACACATAAGCAGACAGACACAAACACATTGGCACCGTATATACACCTACACACCCACACATCCATTAACACACAAATGCAAATGCAGACACAGAGAAACCCCTCACACGCAGGGCTGTGGCACGCTCACTGTCCATTTTATTTGTATAGCCCAATATCACAAATTAAACATTTTCCTCGGGGGGCTTTACAGCAACACAACATCCTGTCCTTAAATCCCCGCATCGGATGAGGAACAACTCCCTAAAAAAAACTCAAAACCTTTAACAAGGCGAAAAAATAGGAAGAAACCTCAGGGAGAGCAACAGAGGAGGGATCTCTCCCCCAAGATGGACAGACGTGCAAAAGATGTTGTGTTTACAGAATACAACACAATTTACACAATACAACATTGACAGAAGATAACAGAGTTATAATGGAATTATAAATTATATGAACGATATGATGAGGAGGATGCCAAGCAGTGTACAGATGCCGCCGGAACAGCCCAGGACCTGAGCCACATGACCACCACCATGTAAAAAAACAAAACAAAAACACATCAGTCACAAGTCTGAGTGAGAGAAGGATGTAACATTGAAACAGGATAACAACATTATATAGATTTACAAGATATATAAAAAGAAAATGTGATAAGGGGGATGCCAAGCAGTGTCCAGGTGGTGACCACCATCACCATGGAGACCTGGGAGGAGGACAGACTGCACGTGCACACAAGGGAGACTCACATCACACCACTCACACATACACACACACACACTGAATAAGAGAAGGGAGAAGATATCATTCAGAGAGAGACAAAATACACGTGAGAGGCGAGAACCGTTTGCAATAATCTATAATCAATAATCTATACTCTATAATCTCATCAGCAGAACAGTCTTGGTAAATTTGAGACAGAAACCGACCCGCCATGCAGAACAGGTTGTGAAGCGCTCAACTTAAAGGCAACTAATTGGAGGTTAAGGTAAAAAGAGCCTTTTTTTTTTGGATACCCCCCCCCCCTTTCTCCCCAATTACCTCACTCTTCAGAGCTGTCCTGGTCGCTGCTCCACCCCCTCTGCCGATCCAGCGAGGGCTGCAGACTACCACATGCCTCATCCGATACATGAGGAGTCGCCAGCCGCTTCTTTTCACCTGGCAGTGAGGAGTTTCGCCAGGGGGATATAGCGAATGGGAGGATCACACTATTCCCCCTAGTTCCCCCTCCCCCCTGAACAGGCACCCCAACCGACCAGAGGAGGCGCTAGTGCAGTGACCAGGACACACACCCACATCTGGCATCCCACCCGCAGACACAGTCAATTGTGTCTGTGGGGACGCCCGACCAAGCCAGAGTTAACAAGGGGATTCAAACCGGCGATCCCCATGTTGGTAGGCAACGGAATAAACTGCTACGCTACCCGGACACCCCATGAGTTTTAAGTTTGGATTTAAAGGACTCAATAGACTCTGATTGTCTGATGGCAACAGGCAGGTTATTCCACAAGAACGGGGCCCGATAGGAAAAGGCCCCGCCACCTGCTGACTTCTTTTTAACTCGGTGTACACAGGGGAGCCCTGTGTTTTGAGAGTGAAGAGCTCGAGATGGACTGTACGGTTTAAGGAGATCAGACTAGCATGATGGGGCAAGCCCGTTCAGGATGGTCATGTTAACTGTTGTGAGTGTCTTTTACGCAACTATAATTGAACGTATCAGAGCTGCCTCTGCGTTGGTATGTGATTGGTGGCATGTTGACTCGGTGGTTGTTTACGCCAGTCGTACCACACTGTTGACACAGGCTTTAGATCCCTGTTCACATAGACTGTGTGCTTGTTTCTTCCCAAACAGGCAGAATGCTCAGTAAGCCTTTTGAACAAGCCCAGCTGTCAGTCCTATATACCCTTTCTCTTGTTCTCTGTCTCTCTCTCTCCTCTCTTCTCCTGTCTCTCTCCCCTCTCTCTCATCTCTCTCTCTCTCCCCTCTCCCTCTCTCCTTTCTCTCCTCTCTTCTCTCTCTCTCCTTTCCCCTCTCTCTCCTCTCTCCCCTCTCTTATTGCTCTCTTCTCTCTCCCCTGTCCCACTCTCCTCTCTCTCTCTCTCCCCTCTCCCGCACTCCTCTCTCCCCCCCCTCACTCTTTCACACACACACACACACACACACACACACACAAGTATGTAGTACGAACGCAAGCATGTACACATCCATATGCACACATTCATAAACACACACACGCACACACCACTGATTGGCAGGCCTCCTGTTTTCTGATAATTCTAACTGATTTATCCAATCAGTCCCACTTGGAGAGCTGTTAAAGTGTTGACTAATATTAAGAGTAGAACATGTGACAATTAAAACCCCCTACAGGTAATTACAGAGCTGGTTTAGCAGCAAACAACTGACACAGTTTATACATTAGGCACAGTGCCTGTGCACTTTATTTATTTTACTTCTACCTGTTTTGTAGTTAATTTGGGGAAATGGGGTTATCCATATGTTAGTACCTTTGACGAAAATGCCACGTATTATATGCACGGATAATCATCTCTCTTTAGCTGAACAAATCCATGCAAACGTGGACAGATACTCTTCACCCACTGGAATACTACTACTACTACTTCTACTTTTGGCTGCTCCCGTTAGGGGTCGCCACAGTGGATCATCCGTTTCCATCTCTTCCTGTTCTCTACATCTTCCTCTGTCACACCAGCCGCCTGCTTGACCTTCCTCACCACATCCATAAACCTCCTCTTTGGCCTTCCTCTTTTCCTCTTCTCTGGCAGCTCCATATCCAGCATCCTTCTCCCAATATACCCAGCATCTCTCCTCCACACACGTCCAAACCATCTCAATCTTGCCTCTCTTGCTTTGTCTCCAAACCATCCAACCTGAGCTGTCCCTCTAATATACTCGTTCTTAATCCTGTCCTTCTTCATCACTCCCAATGAAAATCTTAGCATCTTCAACTCTGCTGCCTGCGGTCTTTTCGTCAGTTCCACTGTCTCCAAACCATATAACATCCCTGCTTCACCTACTGGAATAATAAAATAAAATTAAGTTTCCTTTTATTAATCCCCTTGGAGAAATTTGTTTACTGCAAATTAACCCATCCTAGCTGAGATCTGTGTAGCTAGGAGCAGTGGGCTGCCTCCTCCATGCTACGCCCGGGGACCAACTCAATTTCTTTTCCCATTGCCTTGGTCAGGGGCACAGACAGGAGTATAAACCCTAACATGCATGTTTCTTTTGATGGTGGGGGAAACCGGAGCACACGTAGAAAACCCACCGCAGAGACGGGGAGAACATGCAAACTCCACACAGAGGACGACCTGGGATGACCCCCAAGGTTGGACAACCCTAGGGTTCAAACCCAGGACCTTCTTGCTGTGAGGCAACAGCGCTAACCCCAGGGCCACCGTGCCACCCAATACTGGAAATACTGGAATAATAAAATACTGTATTTGTTTGGTTGTGCTGAGAGAAGGACCAGTGCTCATAGTAAAACTGTTTTAAGGTGTTATTGAAAAACAAACAAACAAACAAACAACAACTTATTTCCTCTCAACTGACAAGCTAGGCCTTTTTGCACATACCCAATATGGATGTACTGTTCTCCTAAAGGTGTTTACCCACACAAGGTATTGAACCAAAATTAGGCAGCCAGCCAAACTCCATTTAACATGACAATAGTCAGTAAATAGCATCCAAGCTTCTTTATTAGCTGAGTCAATAGTGCATACAGAACCTGTGTCAATCTGTAAATACATAAATACATCAAACATAATTTTCCAAACCTCCAAAAATAATGTTTAATACAGCAAGACTGATGTAAAAAAAATACTTTCTACTTACAGGCAATGCTCCGTATAGCTCAAAACGCAATGGATGGCTGGGGATGCACCTTGTTTACTTTGTCTGAGTGGGATCTGGATGAGTTGGGGCAACTTGTCTCATTGCTCCCCACCATGCCTGAATTTCTCTTTAAGCTGCAAGAGGCTGTCACGGGCAGTAAGGAAAGAGGGTTGTCCATTCTCCTACCCGTTTATCTCAAAGGTGCTCACACTCAACTTGTGGGCATTTCTTATACATATTTCACCTGCCAGTACCCAGCCCAATTCCAATCTCTGTGCAAAGGGGGCATTGTGTGGTCCATTTATCTGCCGTCTCACCTTATGAGCTCTGACAATGTCTCTCCCTAGTAAGAGCAGGAACTGGGCGTTTGGGTCCAGCATTGGCATGTAATCTGCCACATGTTTCAGATGGGTGTGGCGTTTAGCTGCTTCTGGTCTTGGTATTTCAGACCGGTTGTGAGGACTCTCATTACATTCTGAGTAACGGTAGTGCTAAAGGGGCTGTTCTATTCACTGACTGGGTTTGGAAGCCTTTTGCTCTTCTTCCTGTCATTTCAACCATCCCAGCACATGTTTTAAGTGAGTAAGGGGACAGTGAACTCTTGACATCGAACAGCTCAAAGAACTAGCAAATGAGCGGTTAGACTGGTCATCTGGGATGGTATACATGTTAAAAACTTTCTCTGGCTGCCCTGCTGGGTGAACTATGACCAAGCATATCATGGACCATGATCTAGCTGCCTGACCATCACCACAAACCTCAGTGCAGTGGTGGGATTTTCTTCCTCCTCCCTGCCATTCTCTGAGGGAGGGGTGGAAGTGGTAAATGTTGTTTGATGGGCTGGACCAGGGCACAAAGCTGTGATATGGCCCTTACTTTCACACTCTCTACACTTTACAGTGACCTTGCAGTCTTTGGTTAAGTGTAAGGTTGAAGCACAGCACTTACAGCCTATTCCATTCTCCCTTAGAAGGATCTTCCCTTCGACTAGAGGTTTAGCTCTGAAAGCCTTGCATGTCTTGAGTGGAAGAGATTTGTTTTGGATAAGACAGTTTTTTTCCTGGTCCCCCAGTCTCCCTTGAAGAAAGTTCTACTTTAGTGTTGGCAGTTGGAGCAACATCTATTATGTGAACAGACATTGGGGTTCTTCTGTTTGGGTTCTCTTGAAATTGTCTCTCAACCCTTCCAGGAGTGCTGGTACTACTGGGAAGAGCAAAGCTTTGATTGATTTGGATGCGGGCTTGATAGCAGTTGAACTTGGTGAAGTAGGAGAAGGGAGGAAAGAGCCTGTTATCTTCCTCTGAACTGGGAGCCTTTTGTTACCCATTTCTCCTGGAGGCTGTAGGGGAGTTTCTCTACTATGGGAGCGATGCCGCGGCATATATCCAAATAAGCTAACCCTGGCAAATATCCTTCTTCTTTTGCTCTCTGGATTTCTATCAGAAGGTCTCCTAATTTAATTTAGTCTTTGGGTGAGATTTTAGGGAAGTTGTCTAATTGCTTATGGAACACACTTTCATTGACTTCCGGTGAGGCGTAGCACTCGCATCCAATTTGGCACTTTCTATTTTAAGTTTCCCTTCCTTCTCTGCTGCTCTGGTGGCCGAGGAGACACAGAAGAACGGCTGCTTGCGTAGCTCAGCTGGGAGGCCTTGTCATCTCTATTATCATCCATGGTGTAGTCCTTCAGTGTACTGTGGCTGATTCGGCTGTTTTTAGGGTCGGCAGATGGCTTACCTTTTTACTGTTGACCTACCCAAGGTGTTGAACCGAAATTAGGCAGCCAGCCAAACTCCATTCAGTATGACAAGAGTCAGGAAATGACGTCCAAGCTCCTTTATTAGCTGACTCCTTAGTGCATACTGAACCGGTGTAAAACCATAAATATGGTATAAATACATTAAGCATCTTTTCCCAAACCCCCCAAAATAATGCTTAAAGCAGGAAGTCTTATGTAAAATAAATATTTTCTACTTACAAGCAATGCTTTGTACAGCTCAAAACACAACTGATGGCTGGAGATGCACCTCATTACTTGTTCCCACAGTATATTCTACATAATTAACGTCCTACTTAACAATTAAAGCACTTCCTGTTTTAAGAATAAACGAACTTCCTGTTCAACAATTACCCTCCCTACCACCATGGGAGGATGTAAAACTAACCAAATTTAATCAAAATAAAGTGATCTCATTAACTACATTTAAGTTGCATGAAAGGCAACATAATGGGATTGTTTAATGGTGCATTTTGAGAGAGATGCTGAGCATTGGAACTGACCTCATCTGTGACCCTATGTCACCACTGATGACACATAATAGTTGACACTTGACTTCAGGGGCTCTTTAAGTGCCAAGTATGCCCAGAGCCCCAGACCTATATTCCTGTGCAGGTCACCTGTGTACTCATCATATCCTTCCACCATTTCTCAGCTCAAAGCTCTTCCTACAGTCGTTTTCTTTTTTTTCTTTTCATTTCTATTATCTGTCATCCGCTTTCTCTTCTCTCTCAATTTCTCTGCTCATCTGTTTTTTTTACACACACACACACACACACACACACACAAGGTTCATGCACACAAATACTAAGTGGTGGTTTAGTTCACCAATACTGTGTGTTTGCATGCATGTTTGCAAGCAAACACACACTTAAACTTGCACAGAAACACTTTTGCTGAATATATTTAGTGTGCCAAGCCCCTTCCCTATCTCCACCCTGTTACAGGTGAGTGCAGAGGTGCACTTGTTCTGACATTTGTTTGACAAACCTAAGGGCGACTCAGGTGAACACTCCACTCCTCCTCTCCTCTTTCTTTGTCTCTCCATACCCTCTTCTCTAGTTGTGTATCTCACCCTCATCCCTCACTTTTGCTTCCCATATACCCCCCCCCCCACACACACACACACCGGCTGTGTTCGAAGCCAACTGCTATACTAGTAGTACATACTGATTGGGCAAAATCTAGCATGTTGTATACAGTATGCAAACAAAAGCTAAATGCCAAAAACACCAGGATGACGTAGTAGGAAAAACTTCCAGTATGCATCTGACCAGTTCACATTGCCTACTGTGTCGTACAATGCAAATTAATTTGATTGACTGGTAAATTGAGAGCTTTGCCTCCCGGCTCAGCTCCCTGTTCACCACAATGGTCCGGTACAACGTCCGCATTACTGCTGACGCTGCACCAATTCGCCTGTCAATCTCCCGCTCCATCCTACCCTCGCTCGTGAACAAGACCCAGAGATACTTGAACCCCTTCACTTGAGGCAATAACTCATCCCCAACCCGGAGGGAGCAAGCCACCGTTTTCCAGTAAAGAACCATGGCCTCAGACTTGGAGGTACTGACGCTCATCAAGGGCATTTCACAATCAGCTGCAAACCGCCCCAGTGTGCGCTGGAGGTTGCGTTCTGATGAAGCCAACAAAACCGCATCACCTGTGAAGAGCAGAAATGCAATTCCGAGGTTCCCAAAACGGACACACTCCTCACCTTGGTTGTGCCTTGAGATCCTATCCATGAATATCACAAACAGAATTGGATACAAGGGACAACCTTGGCAGAGTCCAACACCCACCGATAACATGTTTGACTTTGTGCCGAGAATACAGCCACAGCTCTCACTTTGGTTATACAAGGACTGGATGGCTTGTAGCAACTGCCCTGGTACCCCATACTCCCACAGTACCCCCCCCCCCACAGAGTGCCCCCGGGTACATCGTAAGCCTTCTCCAAGTCCACAAAACACATGTAGACTGGCTGGTCAACCTCCCATGCCTCCCTCAGTACTTCCGTGAGGGTAAAGAGGTGGTCCGTTGTTCCACGGCCAGGACGGAATCCGCATTGTTCTCCCTGGGCCCGAGGTTCGACAGTCGGTCGGAGCTTCCTTTCCAGCACTCTAGAGTAGACTCTCCCAGGGAGGCTGAGCAGTGTGATGCCCCGATAATTGGAGCACAACCTCCGGTCCGGTATTTTGAATTTATTAGTTTGTTTAATCAATTGTTATTTTCACTCTTCTCCTTTTACTCAAAAAAGATGAGTTAGACTCACATTTATACACCATAGAATGTTCTCTCACTCCTTGATCATGGGTCGCATCTCTGTCTGCCATTTAAAAAAAAAAATTCCAGCTCCTCCGCTTCCTAAATGCATTGCATTTTGGGACTATAGTATCCAACAACAGTATTCAGCATGTTGTAATTTTGAAGTATACTTCATTTTGTTAGTTCTCCAGCGTGAATGCACTACATACTAAAAAACAGTTAGAAATAGTGTGGGGTATGTCATTTGGGACACAGTGACTGTCATCTGTTCCAGACACACACAGAGCCACACCTGACTTCCGTAGTCCTCCAGATCACGGCACAGACCAATGTTTGAAAATATGAACTAGAAATCTGGGATGTGGACTAAGCAGGATAAAACACGCTGTGACTCTGTTATCAGAATGCACTCTTTTTAACAGTACAGTATGGTGGCTGGGCGGGAGGACCAGATGGAGCATATACTCTGAATTAAGCAGAAGCGTTGATGAAATGGGAGGGAAAATATGTGCTGGGTCTTGCACAGTGTTTTTCTCTTTTAACTCTTAGGTTTTCTGGTCTCTTTTTTCTCTACCTTTTCTTCTCTCGCTTTGTGCATCTCTCTCTCTCTCTCTCTCTCTCTCTCTCTCTCTCTCTCTCTCTCTCTCTCTCTCTCTCTCTCTCTCTCTCTCTCTCTCTCTCTCGCTCTCTCTCTCTGTCTGAGAAACCATCATAGGTTGTGCTGTTCTCAGTCTTTGATCACAGAGTAGTCTTTCAGCATGTTGACTACAAGGCCCCTCACCTCCCTAGTGGTTGTTGCAGAAGAGGGGCCACACTTCTCGATGTGCTGTGATGTTAATGGTTGAAAGCATTTGCCGATGTTAAAAGCTCAACTCTGTGTGAATGTGTTTTGTGTGTTGGGGTGGGAGGTGGGGGGGGGGTTGGAGCGTACGTGTGTCCACTTAGACATGATGAAAGACTGTTGGAGCACTAGGTTATTGAGTGAGTGACCTGTGATCACGCTGTCGCTACCATATGGACTAGTTAATAATAAGTGTGTCTTTCCGTACCTGCTCTCTGACATGTTGGATAATAATCATATCAAGAAATATCGCTATAGCTAGATCTTAAAAGTTTTTTCTGTCTTTCTCTCATATGAAAGGTCGACCAGAATTGTTTTCAAAACAAGTTTTACACTGCTACATTAGTTTTACATCAGAATATCAATGGGGGGGGGTCAAATTATTTGTACATATGCCATTTTTTTTTCATTATAAGAATAATGGGCCTCATGTATGAATCATGCTTATGAAGATTTGATCTTAAATCGCACATGTGCAAATTGCCTACCAACACGGGGATGGCCGGTTCAAATCCCTGTGTTGCCTCTGGCTTGGTCCGGCGTCCCTACAGACAGAATTGGCCGTGTCTGCGGGTGGGAAGCCGGATGTGGGTATGTGTCCTGGTCACTGCACTAGCGCCTCCTCTGGTCGGTCGGGGCGCCTGTTCGGGGGAATTTGGGGGGCGAATAGCGTGATCCTCCCACGCGCTATGTCCCCATAGCAAAACTCCTCACTGTCAGGTGAAAAGAAGTGGCTGGCGACTCCACATGTATCAGAGGAGGCAGGTGGTAGTCTGCATCCCTCCCCAGATCGACAGAGGGGGTGGAGCAGCATCCAGCATGGCTCAGAAGAGTGGGGTAATTGGCCGGATACAATTGGGGAGAAAAAGAGGGGGAAACAAATCCAAAAAAAAAATCCCAAAAATGTCCAATGAATGGAAGCAAAATAGAGAGAAAATGAGTGATCTTCCACCACCAAATTAAAAGTAGACAATACCATATGGATGTCTCATTCCTTGAGAAATGCCCGTTCAGTTTTGGCTGTTAGTCAAACCTAGCTCCTTCTCCTCACAAAATCCCACACGACGGCTCAGTTTCGTTCAGATATACATCAAATCGTGGAACTATGCGCGCTCTCAAGGCCATTTCATGGCACCTTTAAGTTTTCACACTTCCAAAACAGCTGAAATGATTATAGCGAATATCCCTACTACTGCCAACATTTGCGTTTCATCCCCAGCTATTTGTTCACTTATTGCGTGAAAACTTCCTCTCCTATGCCATAATGGGTTTGTTTGTCCTTAGGGCAGAAGCTGTGGTTCAAATAGAAAAATCCTTTCTTTTCTTTCTTATTATTCTTTCAGTCTTTACACCTCGTGTGTGTAAAAGATGGCTGGGTGTCTGAGAGCTTCACCGCCTCAGCCAACTGCAGAATTCTCCCCTTTGTAAGATGCTGGGGATGGCCTTGATGTGACAGCTTGCGATGTTAGCCCAAGTTGTTTTTGACAGAAGACAAAGAAAAAGAGAAGAAGGGGAAGGAGGGGGGAAAGAAACATAAAAGCAGTGCATTGGATTTTTCTTCTGAGGTAGATCTGCTTTGCACAAATCAATTCTTTTTTCTCCACCCCCCCACCCCCCATGCCTCATTTTTAAAACAAAATATATATTTGTTTTTTTTTCTTCTTCTTCTTTATATTGTGTATCTTTGTCATGGCTGTTAAGCTTGTTGATTAAATTTGACCTTGGAGACAGTTGGAGATCTTGATTTATTCTTTGAATGCATGACCCAGGCTTGCTGGAATCATTCTTTTTAGACCCCCCCCCCACACACCCATTTTTATTATTAATTTTATTTTTGTTTTGTTTTGTTTATTTATCTGTTTTTATGTATTCTATGACATTATTGGAACCGCTCTTCCCCTGGCTGCAGACTGAACAGAGCATTGCATTGTTAGGTGGAGCTCACTGCTGGATGACAGTCTATGAGAATGCCAATGACAATCATAGGAGAGGACATTTAGATTACTGTAGAGGCTCCCTACCCTGTCTCTTTTGATCCAATGACCTATCACTCCATCCGTTTTGCAACCTGTCTTCTCTTCATCTTGAGTCTGACTAGCAATGATGAGGAGCTTGTCAGAGGGGTGTAGTCTGTGTGTTGTGTGTGTGCGTGTATAGTATGTGTGTGTGTACACGTATGTGTTAACATGTGTGTGTTTTAAAGTTTGTCTTGTGTGTGTGTGTGTCTTTATATGTGTGTCTCTCTGTGTGTATGTGCACATAAAGTCTGTGTGTCTGTATATATGCCCAGCACATCTGTACCCTCAGCAGGTCCAAGTGTAGCCTTGGGGTGTACCCAGCAATCAGTCAGCCTTACCCTCCTGTCTGAGTGTTCCTCCTCCAGCGCTGTCCAAGAGCCCTCCTTATCAACGTGTGGTAGACCTTCACGCTGCCCCTCACTGTTCTCAAGGTGAGAATCGCTCCATATGCTCGGTATAGTGTAGCCCATCTTGTAACTGTGCTTCACAAACATCTCAGTTGTACCTGTCAGTCCGCTGCTTAAATTCATACACTCAAAGAGGAGAGTGAATTGTAAGGGTTTAGATGTTCCTGCAAGTCTTCCTATTAAAGTGAGCCTCTCTTGAATCCTAGCTGGCCCTCCATCAGCCTGTCTCTCTTGTGCACTCCTTGAACTTCTATTGATTACTTGCTATAAACAAACATCTGACAGGGGAGTGGAATTTGAAAGGTGGCCCTTTCCTCTTGCCCTCTGTTTCTCTCATCTTTGCTTTCTCTCAAGGGTGTCCCTTATCCTGTTTTCAACTTTAATCCATCTTTCCGAGAACCTCCTACCATGCACTCATACCTTCATCTCTACATCCAAGTGTTATAACACAAGTGAGGAACAGAGTCAAAGTTAGACCCATAACCATCTTTGTCTACATCTTTCATTTCTGTCTTTTTCTTGAAAGACTCACCCCTCCTCCCAGGGCACCTCCTGTGGTTTTGATACCCACATCCTTGTTGGAGAGGTCAAAATCCATGTGGTTACCTCAGACCCTGCCAACAGTAAAGGCATTTCAAGGAGGTTATTCTGACCACATGTGCTGCCCCTGCCTGTGTGTGCTCATGATATAACAGTGTTAGGGGAGGGAAACATGGTGTGACCATCACAACACTGGCAGTTGTAGAATAAGAGCAAGATATGCTACACTCTTTTAAGAACTCTAACTCATTATTATCCATTTAATTTCAAATTTCCTGATTGTGGGGTTGTTGAAGCTAAATAGGACATGGCTGTATAATTGTGAATCTTTTGGTTCTTTATCATCAATTCATATTACATTATAAGCAGTTAGATACTACACCACCATAGTTTTTCTGTAGTTTTTCTCTTAACAGTTGTCTAAATCATATGAATTACACCTTCTGAACAATATTTAAAAAAGAAAAGAAAAAAAGGCTGGGCTAAGGAATTGTATAGACAGTAAATGTATATTCATTATGTAGTAAGTGAGTAAGCAACTTTATTTATATAGCACCTTTCAAGAGCGGAGACATCACAAAGTGCTCCACAGAGGAAATAAAGCATAAACTTACATACAGATATAAAACACAATAAAAACAGAAATAAATAGAAAAATTACACAAAGATATGTCTAAACAAATGGGTCTTGAGCTACTTTTTAAAGGTGTCCACGGTTTCCACTGATCTTAAGTCCAAAGGGAGAGAGTTCAAAAATGTAGAAACCAAAACCTCACAAGCAGTCTCCTTTAGTTTTAAGACTAGATCGAGGAACAACCTGCAAACCCTAATCAGATGACCTTAGAGACCTGCTGGGGACATGGGGCTGCAGTATATCTCTAATGTAAGCAGGAGCCTGACCATGCAGAGCTCTATAGGTGATCACAAGTACTTTGAATTCGATTCTGAATTTGATGGGGAGCAATTGAAGAGCAATCAGAATTGGTGTCACTTGAGACCTTTTGGAGGACCTGGTCAAGAGTTAAGCAGCAACATTTTGGACCAGTTTTAAACGATCCAGGGTTGTTTTTTGTTTTGTTTTTGTTTTTTGTGGATTTTCCCCCCTTTTACTCCCCAGTTGTATCTGGCCAATTACCCCACTCTTCTGAGCCATCCCGGTCATTGCTCCACCCTCTCTGCCGATCCAGGGAGGGCTACAGACTACCACATGCCTCTTCCAATACATGTGGAGTCGCCAGCCGCTTCTTTTCACCTGACAGTGAGGATTTTCGTCAGGGGGATGTAGCGCGTGGGAGGATCACGCTACCCCCCCCAGTTCCCCCTCCCCCCTGAACAGGCGCCCCAACCAACCAGAGGAGGCACTAATGGAGAGACCAGGACACATTCCCACATCTGGCTTCCCACCCGCAGACATGGCCAATTTTGTCTGTAGGGACACCCGACCAAACCGGAGGTAACATGGGGATTCAAACAAGCAATCCCCGTTGTTGGTAGGCAACAGTTTTGGTAGACTACAGAATAGACCGCTACGCCACCCAGATACCCTCCAAGATCCAGGGATGTTTTGCAAAGGCAGGTGAAAAAGGTGTACAGTAGTCAAGATGGGACAATATAAAAGCATGAATTAACATTTCCACCTCCACTTGAGACACAATGGGCCTGAGCTTTGCAATGTTTCTCAGTTGGAAAGAACAGTTGGAAAAATCAGACACTTGACGTGCTGGTCCAGAGTCAAAGCCTGATCCATAGTGACACCTACACTTCTTATGGAGGATTTAACTGACAAAACTAGGGACAAGACTAGGAGGAGCAGAATAAGGATTTCTGTTTTGTCTGCATTTAGCTGTAGGAAATTATCTGCTATCTATTTTTATAGCATTTAGGCAGTTATTTAAAGCTGACAATTTAGCTATGTTTTAAGATTTAAATGAGACATATAATTGAATATCTTCTGCGTAGCAATGATAGGAGGTACATTTAAAGTGCCTTATTGTCTGTCAAGGGGAAGCATATACAAGGCAAACAGAATAGGACCAAGGACTGAACCTTGAGGCACACCACAGTACAGAGTTTCAGATGAGGAGGCGAAGTTGCCAACAGAAACTGCAAAACTCCTATCATAGAGGTAGGAAGAGAACCACGGTAGGGTTGACCCAGAGATACCCACCCACTGCCCAAGTCTCTCAACCAAGATATGGTGGTCCATAGTATGCATCGAAAGCTGCACTGAGATCTAACAGCACCAACACTGAACATTTCCTGCATCACCATGCATCAATATATCATCCAAAACTCTAAGAAGATCTGTTTCTGTTGAGTGCAACTGGCGGAAGCCAGACAGGCACTTGTCAAATATATCATGCTCATCTATTGCAGTTGTGAGCTGCTTAGCAACAATTTAAAAAAAAAAACATTTTGTCTACAAAAGGCTACTTGGGATTAGGCCTGTAATTTTGGGGTGGAGAAGGATCAAGGTTTGAATTTTTTTTTTTGAGAAGTGGCTATATAATAGCTTGTTTGAAGTGAGCAGAGACGCGACAAGATAAAGCGTTGTTGATTATGGAGAGTACAGCAGGGCCAATAGAGCTAATGGCATTTTTAAACAGATGTTGGTAAGATGTCAAGGGGGCAAGAGGAATTTTTCATACAGTTAATCAAGTTAGTAAGATCTTGGAGTGTTATTGGTGAAAAACTCTCCAGGATTGTAGGTCAAGAGGAGCAGGAGATGGGGAGGAAGGTGAGGGGAAAATATTTGATCTGATGTCATTAATCTTTCCCACAACGAAAGAAAGAAATTTGTTACATCCCTCACTTGAAAAAAATTGGAACAGCAGGTGATGCAGGAGAAACAATATTACTAATAGTGTCAAATAAAACTTTGGGATTTTGCCACTTGTTAGACACAAGATTAGAAAATTAGGTAGATCTGGCATCCTTTACCACATTATTGGAAGAGATTAAAAGTTATTTTAAATAAAGATAGTGGATATGTAGTCTGGTAGATTTCCATGGGCGTTCGACTGTCCTGCATTCTCTCCTTAGAGAGCGGATGTTGTCATTTATCCAAAGGGAAGACTTGACCAAAGGAGCTGATCTAGTTTTAATAGGGGCCACTTTATCCAGTGCTGAAAGGCATTGCTCATTAAAAGATTGCACCAAGTAGTCAACATCTCTGTGCATATCAGAGTTAAAATGGAAAGTGGCAGAAAACTCTGCAGCAGAAAGGTGGTTAAGGATGCAATCGCTAATGATATGCTGACAGAGTAAGGAATCTAAATTAAATGACAAAACAAATAAAATAGTTGTGATCAGTAATAAAAAGATCCTCGGAAAATAAAAAATCAATATTCAAACCAAGAGTAAAAACAAGGTCCAGAGTATGCCCTCTGTTGTGTGTAGGGCCTGATACATGTTGAATGAGATTAAAATACTCATAATGATATGAATAAAACTTGAGGCAAAACTGCCCAAAATATCATCAACATAATTTTAAAATCCTCAACAATGATAACTATGGATAGCTTAAGGACAGAGGACAAAAAGTCAGCGCATTCAGTTAAAAATGATCCATTCGGGCCAGGAGGAAGGTAGATTAAAATACAGTAAAAAGTATAAATACATCCAACTTTAATTATTTGAAGTTCAGAAGATGAGAATGACTCAGTGCTCACCAAGCGACATACAAAGCATCTTCTGAACACTGCAGCAAGTCTTGCACCATGGCCAGAAATTCTAGGCAAGCTGATAAAAGTGTAATCCTTCGAGCAGAGTTTGGTGAGAGGGCCAAGTTTCATAGTCCTCTGCCAGGTTTCAGTCAGGAACAGAAAGCCTAATTTCTTAGACTAGACAAAATCATTTAGCAGAAACGATTTGTTTGTTATGGAGCGAGCATTTAGCAGTGCCATTCTGAGAGGTGTAGAGACATGGGTATCAACAGGGGAATCCTGGAAGGCACACTGGGGCAGGGTGCACAGATGATGGGGACTCTCTCCACTGCACAGGTAGATTCCATTCATGGGGGGGGGGGGGTCAGCTGACCGAGAGAGTCAGGGAAGACAGGTCAGAGAAAGGGGAGTCTGACTTTCCCAGCCAAGGATAAGGGGAAGTCAATCCATGAAGTAACATGATACACCAAGCCAAAGCTCACCAGAAGTGATCGGCACTGTTTTCCAATGACACCTCACCTCCAGCACTGTCTTAGCTTCATCTGGACTCCGGCCCTTCTCTCTTGCTTCCTCCCGTATTTGTTTGAACTTTGGTGCTACAAACCACTACAGGGATCGCCGGCCACGGGTATAAATGGGGTGACAAGGATTGCTGGAAACAAATCCATGGAAGTACCATGATTCACCATAGACGCTCTGATGAACAGAAGAGTCTTGCAATCATACACCCGAGCAATAAGTCCATTGTTGAGAAACAGGAGAACAAACAGAGCAACTTATAAGACAGATAGATACAGCGGGATATCTGGGCAGCGGAAAAGCCAAACACGCGCACCATCATACTGAGCCCCACATGTGACCAACATTGATGTAGCTTGATTTCCTTCTAGGTTTAAATAGAGTGTCATGTCAAGAGCCATTCGGTCTTACCTGTAATGAGACATGGGCACGAGACAACTGGATGTCACTGAAATAACTACTTTTACCCACAATTACATTGGTGGATTACCTTCCAGCCCACATTTTAGGCAAGTTGTCACAGCACATTGATAAAGGCAGATTGTCAAGACACACACTGTCGAGTCCACAAAAAAAAAAAAAATACACAACATTGGCAAGATACAAAATGAAAGTAATCTACAATGCGTGTACATGAGTACTTTGAAATATATTGCCCTGCAAAACTACTGGTTTTCATCCTCTTTCTGGAGTGGTTTTGTCCATGCTGTTGGAGGCCAATCTAGGCTGATATCAGTCTCTCTGAGTGCAGCTATGGCTGATGTTGCTGTCATCCCATCATCTCAGAACTGATAGTGCTGATCAAAATCAGACTCTCTGCTCTGTCTCTCTGTCTGTCTCTCTCTCTCTCTCCCTCCCCATATCTACCTATATGAATTTCTATCTTTATCACTCACTGGGACCCCCCGCCCCCCGCTGCCTCCATTGTTTCTTGTTTTATTTCACTCTATATCTCTGGAAATGTTCCATCTGTTTTCTTTTCTTCACTTACATAGCACAAACTGTGAGCAAAGGAAGGTTGTTTTGGGAACGCTCTTGTTTTTTTTTTCTGTATGTGTGTGTGTGTGTGTGTGTCCATGTGTAACCATGTCTGCATATATGTGAAAGTGTGCGAGCATATTGTATGAGCACGGAGCTGATTTTTGTGTGTCCCAGGTAATCTGTACATCATTTCTTCTCTGTATGTATGTGTTCAGTGTGTGTGTGTGTGTGTGTGTGTGGTTTGTGAGCGTTTGCTCAGAAGTGCATGTGTGTATAGAGCATTTACAAAGGGCTCTACCCTCAGGGGTCGAAGCAGCGCTTCAGCGGGGAGAGTGGCGAGCTCGTTCACAGCAGATGTAGCAAACAGCCAGCTAGCTGAAAAGAAAAGGGGAAAAAAGCCCCACAGTTGGCTCTGCAGCGTACAGTTCTCTACTTATTTATTTATTTGGGTTGGGGTGGGCAAATGTGTGTTCAGTGGCTTTGGACACCAGTGACAGGAAGGATCAAAGAGCGACGCCACAGATGAAGCTGTCAGAACGGCCCGACAGCTGGGTCCCAAGGCGAACATCTCTCACCCACATTTTATTATGATCGCCGCAAAACCTCAACAGAGAGAGGAAAAGAACCCCCCCCCCCCAAAAAAAGAAAGAAAATCATGTTCTCCCCAACCAGAGGGAAAGAGAGCTGAAAATCGAGCGCCGCTGTATCATAGCCGTTCATGATGGAATGAATTATGACTGTGTGGAGGGGATTAGGAAACAATGGCTGAAGTCGCTAGGATCCTTGCCTGGTTCCCTCACCCTCAGCCCGGCTACTAATTAGCACTTTCAACACCACTGTATGATCTCATTAATGTGATCTCTACTTATGTAACGCACAAACTTATGCACGCGCATGCACACACACACACGCACGGAAAAATGCACACAGGCATTACACGCATTACACCATTATTGCGTTAAAGCAAATGGAGTTATGGGTCAGAAAGTATTGTTTACTGTTAAGCTAATGGAATTACAGGGGATCAGATCTTTATGTAACATTGACGTGGCAGTGATCCTGTAGGTTTAGCTGAACAGGGCCGTTGGATAGTTAGTCCATTTGCACCAGAATACCCCCTATGTCTTGCAATTATCTGAGCAATTTGATAACTGCATGATGAATATCATCAATCATGGTGTAATAGTGTGGATGGGCAGGCAGCGTCAACAGCAACAGTCACGCTGTGAATGGGTTCCTCCTCCACCTCCTTCTAAAACACATCTTATTTCAAATTTCATACTTGGTACTTCTAAAGTGTAACATTTTAAAAGGTTGAAATGTACATTTTTCCCCCACATAATTGCATAGTCTATTTGTATAATAGATACAATTCACATCAGCTAATTAGTATCCACACACCGAGATGTGGGGAGAGCGAGAGAAGGAGAAGAGAGAGAGGGGGAGGAAGCAGGGAGAGAGTAAGGGTAGATAATTAGACAGAATTAAGCCATCTCTTTTAATCCAGCCCCTGAAAGAAAAACAGAATGGGGGGAAAAAAAGAGAGGTGGGGGTGGGAGCTGGGGGTAAGGCCTACACATTTGCCCCTCTGCCCTCACTCTGTCTCTTTCTCTGTATCCCTCCCTCCCTCGCTCTCTCTCTCTCTCTCTCTCTCTCTCTCTCTCTCTCTCTCTCTCTCTCTCTCTCTCTCTCTCTCTCTCTCTCTCTCTCTCTTTCTCTCTTTCTTTACTCCTCAGCCCTCAGCCAGACTCCCCCCTCTCTCTCTCTCTCTCTCTCTCTCTCTCTCTCTCTCTCTCTCTCTCTCTCTCTCTCTCTCTCTCTCGTCTGGCAGAGAGTGTGAATGTGTGGGAAAAGAGGGGCCTGCTGCCTTAGCACAGCAGAATGGATCAGCTTGTGTTTCTAAGGCTCTAGAAGTGTCCCATTGTCATGATGTCACTGCAACTCAAGAAGTCTGACCTCTGGCCCCTATGGATTCATGGCAGCCCCCCCCCCACACACACACACACACCTCCAGGGCCAGATTGCCGGAGGGCGCCCACTAGGGGGTACCAAAGTCTTTCACGTAACTGACTTCGAGGTGCGCTTAACGGCTTTACGATGTGCAACTCATATGCCGTATGACATGTTTGCCAGAAGAATCTGTCCGCCTATATCTCTCCTGACTAGGACTCCAACACCTCCTGCTCCCTCTCCCGCTCCCTCTCTTCCTTGCTTGCTCTGTTGTTGCTCATCCTCGCAGGCAGTCATGTTCATTCGCGTGCTCTCTCTCTCTCTCTCTCTCTCTCTCTCTCTCTCTCTCTCTCTCTCTCTCTCTCTCTCTCTCTCTCATTTTCTCTCTCTCCTCTCTCTCTGTCAAGCTGTCTCCATCCTCCTCGCTTTGTATGGCTGTATTCATAAATATAGCAAACGCCGCCAGATGTCGCAAATACATCATCGGAGAGCTGTAGTGTTAGTGGAAGTAAGTCAAGGCACGTACTAGTGGGGGATGTGAGCCGACTTGAGCGTGAGCTCGTGC
Organism: Lampris incognitus; assembly: GCF_029633865.1. Lineage (NCBI taxonomy): Eukaryota > Metazoa > Chordata > Actinopteri > Lampriformes > Lampridae > Lampris > Lampris incognitus. The sequence goes on along the minus strand of NC_079211.1, from coordinate 138,543,746 downwards.
GTGTGTTTGTGTGTTTGTGCGCGCGTGTGTACCTTTGAGTCTCTGGCTGTATGTGTGTGTGTGTGTGTTTGTTTGCCCGTGTCACCAACATACATCTATGTTTTCCCTTAGTTCAAGTGTGTGTGTGTGCGTGCGTTCATGTGTGTGTGTGTGTGTGTGTGTGCGCGTGGTTGCGAGTGAAAGGGTGTGCGCACAGCGCTGGCGTGCGCGTGTGGAGGTCACAGCAGGTCAGCAGATTGTCCCTCAGATGTTTGATATTTTATGTATAAGAGGGTGGCTGGAGTGAGAGAATAAGCACGTCCCTGACGGAGGCATCTCTCCGCCACAATTCGCCACCTCAGCACGAAAGAGCCCAGAGTCAGATCAACAATTGAGAGGGGCTGATGGAAGGAAAACCAGAGTTGAGATAAAAAAAAATAAAAAATAAAAAATGGAAGACTGGGAATGCTGCCGCTGCTGCAGCTGAAATGGGACAGACAGGCACAACAGCACAGCTGTAATAGAATGACTATGGTAATGTGCTACCATGTGTTAGCATTCATGCCACAGTCATTCACATACTGTACGTTTGTATGCACAAAGGAAAGACACGCACCGCCACCACATATCTGAGTACACAAATGCATGTCTAGATGTACATGCATATACGATGAACCGCATGAACACAGACAACATGAGTAAACATGCCCAACACGTATTGAGCTGACAAATGACTAAGAGCTGCGTGGTTTGAGGTAAATGTGATTTGTGTGTGTGTGGGGGGTTATATACATGTGTGTGTGTGGGGAGGTATATACACGTGTGTGTGTGGGGAGGTATATACACACGTGTGTGCACGTGCGTGTGCATGTGCACGTGTGTGTGTGTTGGCGTTGGGGGGGGGGGGGTCTGGGTGCGTGCCTGCATTTGTGTTTGCACATCTATCCTGTGTCGAGGAGCAGGTTCCCCAGAGTCAAGCTATCCCAAACAACACTCCTCTCTCTCTCTCTCTCTCTCTCTCTCTCTCTCTCTCTCTCTCTCCCTCTCTCTCCCTCCCTCTCTCCCTCCTTCAGGGGGAAAAGTTTACTGCCAGCCCGCTTTTGTAGTTGGCCTCAAAAGAGTTGCGGCAGTCAGCATTAAAAGGCACAGATCTGAGGAGACGCCTCCAAACTGAAATACCTACGGGGGTGGGGTGGGGTAGGGGTGGGGTAGGGGTGTGGGCTATGAAGCTGATACAGACATTAAAGGCCAACGTTTAACGCTCCTCTTTGTACCAGCTTTGTGCCCTGGCGACGACAGCGGTAACAACCCCGCCCCGAATCAACGCCAATCAAACGGAACAAATAAATAAATAAATCAAAACCGAAACGCAAACCGTCATCCGTTTATTTTTATTATTTTTTATTTTTTGCAATTCTTTGATCCTTTCTCCTTTCTCCTTTGCCCTTTGTTCATGCGCTGTGTTTTTGTGCTGCGATGTTGAAAGGTTGATTCCTTTCCCAACACACAAACATGCACACATAGCCCGGTTACCAGGGTGATGATGCGGCGGATGACATCATGCCCTGACTGTGTTGTATTGTGGGTCGTGCTCTGGCAGGGTTCATCGGATCATGGCGTGGGCTGGCGCTGCGTTCTTTTACTCGGTTCCTTCCATCTTCGCCTACCTCGCTCGCTTTCTCTGCTCCCTCTCTCTCTCTTTTTTTCTCTCTCTCTCCCTTTTCTCCCTTTCTAGCCTCTCAGCATTTGGCTTGTCCATCGCGCCTTGTGTTCTCTGGGAAATAAGATTAATTATTCAACACGCAGCCTCAATTAAATTTGAATTCGCTAGTTCAAGTAACCTTTTAGCGTGATACATTTATTATTAAGGCAGATGCTTCGGCCCTGTTTAGATTCAGAGCTTATCGGATTCTCTCAGCCCCTTATCACAGAGGCGGCTCTCTGGTGGCGGCTGCGAGGCTTGGTCTCGGCTCGGTGTGAGTTAGTTGTGGGATATTGTTTCTCAGACAGCCTCTGATGAACATTCTTCGTTGTACGTTTTTGTCGTTGTCGTATGAAATTCACGTTTCTCTCTTTCTTTCAGACTCACATTTTCTAACGTCGTCGCTTATTTGTTGGTGACCGCACGTCACGCAAATATATTTCTTAGCATTTGCATATATATCCAAGATTAAGATTCAGGCTCATGTTGTGCGTTTTGGATGGCTGAATGAGCTCCGGTGTGGACTTCTGATGGCCAGGTAAGGAGGAGCTCCCAGTCGGACCTGGATTTCTGGTTCTGATTCTGATCATTTAGCATAATTGATACTGGCATTTGGAAGCTGTTATTACTCGCCGGTCCACTTGCGTTGTGGTGTTCTGTCTCAGCTTTCTTATTCTTCTGATGGGCAAAGCAGCGCTACAGGGAATGGGGACGGACAGCAGAAACAACATCCAGGAAAAGACAGACACAAAGAAAAATCCCACAGACCCAGACACAGTCTACTGTTGCACAGTCATCGTTCTGTGCCCCGTGACCCAAGCTTTGTACCAAGGTAACACACACAAGCAGACTGCAGAAGTGTAAACGCAATACACACATGCACACCTACCCACACACACACACACACAGGACAAAACAGCGACACAACAAGTAACAGCCCCGACGGTCCCTCCCAGTGGGTCCCCCTCCCCCAGTTGCCGGCTCTCCCTCTCTCTCTCTTTGCTGCAACAGAGGAGGGAGGCGCCTTTGTCAGGCAGGAGCATGGAGACCTCACAAAGCGAGGGAGGATGTCACAACAAACAAAAAAGGCATAGTAACCCAACCGAAATCAAATCAGGAGCCATTGATTCACGGTCTGAATGGAGACTGAGTACCTTTAGAGTGGCTCATCCAGAGGGGCCACAGACAGAATGACAAATCCCAATTCAGCCGCATGTATGGGTCTCCATCACTCGCCTTTAGACTCTACATGCTACCCATCCATCCATCCGTCCATCCACATCTCAGCGATACAGCCATCTCTCCAAAACATTTGTTTGTTTCTTCACGTTGAGTAGTTTTTTGCCGGGTCTGAAGTGCTTTACGTTCTTTGTGATGGCGCTCGTTGAAAGATACACTTCCAATTGGGCACAGAGATGCACTGCATGAACCTTGGTGGAATCGAGTTTATTTATTTCGAAACCTTGGCCGGGAAAGGCTACAATCCTCTACGAGTCTCGACATCTGCGGCGTATGTGCCAGCGACCCCATTTTTTTTCCCCGAAACACCGCCGTTTTGTTTTGCAACGACGTCTTTGTCGCAAATTCGAAAAAGCAGAAAAATAAAAATCACCTCAGCGATCTAACTCTATTAACTCCTATGGGAATCTGTGACATTTCAAATGAAATTATTTCATATCTAATATGTGCATGGCCTTCTCAGTCTTTGGTCTAATGCTCTATACAGTGCAGCAACTTTGCTCTTATTATTTTATAATGATAGCGTGGCGTTATAGGGCGGAGGCATTGATTTTGGAACCCAAAGCGTTTATTGTGGAGGTAAATGTTATTATCTTAATATTAGACCCATGCTAATTTGATAGAGTGTAACGTACATGTCAGGGTGTGAGCCGCAGGGATTTTTTTTTCTTCTTTCTTGATATATTTTTTTCCATCACCCACTCTCTCTATCTTTCTGTCTCTGTCTTACTTCTCTCTCTCTCTCTCTCTCTCTCTCTCTCTCTCTCTCTCTCTCCTCTCTCTCTCTCTCTCTCTCTCTCTCTCTCTCTGCTTTTGTTATCACAATATTCTAAGGTAATGTCAAAGGCCAACATAACAATGGTTTTGGTGGGTGTTGTGAAGACAGAGACGATAAAAAAGTTCAGAAAAGTGGTATTTTCAAATATTGACTATGCTGATTAACTTTGACTGGAAAATCTACAATCTCTCTCTCTCTCTCTGCCATTAACTATCCTTGTGCTCATTCACTCTCCCTCCTCCCCCCGTCCCTCGTTCCCTCCACTCATTGTCTCAGTGCAGCATATCAATATTTTACTGGTTAGTGAAATATTCAGGGAACTACACCATCGGCGGGGCTACTTTTGCAGTGACGCGGAGCATATAGTGGTCAGAGGGGGTCGATGGCAGGCCATAGCACTGGGCTGTGGGCTCCCTGGGAGGTCAAGAGGTCACAAGCTGTAGGGTTATGCCCACAACAGGCCCCCTAATATTGAATCCATGCAAAGTACAGTTGTTATAACCATCAACTTTAGTTTTGCAAGCCAGTGCAAAGATCTCTGATCAGAATCAACTTTATTGGCCAAGTGTGCTTATGCATACAAGCAATTCGACTCCAGTCTACAGAAGCTTCTAGTACTTAAATCATTCACACAAAAAAAATAGAAAAAAGTAATATGTAATGTAATAAAAATGCAATGTAACAATGTAATACTAGTTGCTTATTTCATTAATTAGTATAATTGTTTTTCATTATAATAATACTTATTATTACTATTTTAATTATTATTATTTGATTCTGAGATGGCGTGGCGGCCTGTTCAGGGTGTCTCCCTGCCTGCCGCTCAATGACTGCTGGGATAGGCTCCAGCATCCCTGCGACCCCGGTTGGGATAAGTGGCTTGGATAATGGATGGATGGATTATTATTTGATAATCTAATAATAATAATAATAATAATAATAACATTATTATTGTTATTATTAGTTTTATTAATGACGGAGTTGGGAAGGGGGTAGTGGGGATCCGGTCCCTAACTGGCCCTAACCCTAATTTACCCCCACCTAACTGCTGCTCCTAAAACTTGTTCCTAATGTATTCCTCTCAGGGATAGGTTTTGAATTATTTCTGTCAGTAAACACATGATGAAGCTCAATAAATGCAGCATGTTAAGCATTACACCAATATTTAATTTATCGTACCGAGTTTAAGGGTTAAAATCAATGGTGCAATGTGCAAAGCAATGTTTTCACCTACCAGCCCGGATATCAAGCATGCACTCGATATCACATGAATATAATATAAAAATAAATAAATAAATAAAATTTTATATATATATAGATATATATATAGATATAAATAAATAAATATAAATATAATAATATAAGTATAAATATTGCACTCAACCTTAAGGTGGAAACAGTTTTAACAAATGGTAATTTTGTATCATGATACATGTATTGAATTGTGACATACATTGGAAGTGTATGTCGAAATAGGGTTATCATTACATATTTGAATCATTTTGTGTGTGTAAATAAAGCATATTGAGTGTGTTAGCTTACTAGCTGCATTTAGGAAAAGGGCAACAGAAAGCTTTTCCAAGAAGGAGACATATAGAGTCTCGTCCTTGGAGAGGAAGTGAAAAGAACAGATATACACAATGTGCACATTTCAGATGTGAGCAATATCTTTGTATTAAGAAAGTAACATTTTCAGAAGCTTTGACAAAAATAAAGAAAGGCTTATAAGGAACAAATGCGTGGTTTGTCTGCTTACTCTTAACATTGTAGCCGTCTATTTATTTTGTGAGTGTGTGTGTGTGTGTGTGTGTGTGTGTGTGTGTGTGTGTGTGTGTGTGTGTGTTTGTGTTTGTATGTGTTATCATGATGATCACCCATCCCACTCAACTCATTTCACTCTTCTTCATTCATCTGTTTATTTGATAGATGTCAGGGTACCTCCGTGAACTTGGCACCCCATGTGATCAGAACGGGATAAAAAACCTGTTCATTAGTGCAGCATTTTCCCCAGTTGGTACCAGTAACACCATGATTTACACCACGAGGGTTCTTTACTTATTTAACATTATATGTATGAGTCGTGACATCACTCATGCTACCCATGTAACTCCAAATCACCGAAAAAGCGTTCTTGTTTGGTTGTGCCACATTTGTGATCTAGTCATTGTGGCAGATGTGGACTTTTTAAATTAGATATGAAGCATTTTATAATTGATGTCGTCTTACACCTCAACAATTGACCCAAAGTGGTGTTATTTGTTCGTGCTGGGTTTGTGCTCATCTGTGCCATAAAAGGAATATCGTTTGTATCAGTATTTTTTTTTTAATCTCCCCCCCTTTTTTTCTCCCCAATTGTGTCCAGCCAATTACCCCAATCTTCTGAGCTGTCCCGGTCATTGCTCCACCCCCTCTGCTGATCCGAGGAGGGCTGCAGACTACCACATGCCTCCTCCGATACATGTGGAGTCCCCAGTCGCTTCTTTTCATCTGACAGTGAGGAGTTTCACCAGGGGGACGTAGCGCATGGGAGGATCACGCTATTCCCCCCCAGTTCCTCCTCCCCCCTGAACAGGCACCCCAACCGACCAGAGGAGGCGCTAGTGCAGTGACCAGGACACATACCCACATCCGGCTTCCCACCCGCAGACACGGCCAATTGTGTCTGTAGGGACGTCCAACCAAGCCAGAGGTAACACGGGGATTTGAACTGCCGAGCCCCATGTTGGTAGGCAACAGAATAGACCACTACGCCACCCGGATGCCCTTTTGTATCAGTATTTAACAGTGCTGTCCACTTCGACATGAAGTGGGGGCTTAACAACGCCGTCAGCATCTGTATCTCATCACCTGGACATGTATTCTCTGCTTTCAGTTGGGGCCATCCTGAGAAGACATTTTCTTTCAGTTGATGTTTGAACTAAGTGAGGGATCTGTATGAGTGATGAGTGAGTTTTTATCAACATCTGTACCTATGAAAAGACCTGAAACAGAGCTGTGGTGGTCACCAGCTTTGTTTCCGTCCAAAGGTATCACAAATTCTGAGAAAAATTTTGCAAAGCTGATGAAAGAAAATAAAAATAACTGCTTGTATGTTCCATCCACAGGTGTTGATGGAACATGAGTTGCAATCGCCCGTGAGCAGGGCTCAACAGTGGCGGCAATTGTTATTTAGTAACAACAGCTGACAGCTACCGAAAAACGCTAAACTCGGGGCATCCAGGTGGCATGGCAGTCTATTCCGTTGCCTACTAACATGAGGCTCGCCGGTTTGAATCCCCATGTTACCGCCGGCTTGGTCGGGCGTCCCTACAGACACAATTGGACGTGTCAGCAGGTGGGAAGCCGGATGTGGGTATGTGTCCTGGTCACTGCACTAGCGCCTCCTCTGGTCGGGTGGGGTGCCTGTTCAGGGGAGAGGAGGAACTGGGGGGGAATAGCGTGATCCTCCCATGCGCTACGTCCCCCTGGTGAAACTCCTCACTGTCAGGTGAAAAGAAGCGGGTGGCAACTGCACACGTATCAGAGGAAGCAAGTGGTAGTCTGCAGCCCTCCCCGGAGTAGCAACCGGGAGTGCTCGGAAAATAGGGTAATTGGCCAAGTACAATTGGTAAGAAAAAGGGGGAAAAAATCCCAAAAAAAAAAAGCTAAACTCAAGGGAGAGACTAGATCATTTGCAACATGTACCTGTAACTTGCCATTGGGGGATCCGTCGTCCCAGGTGTATGTTGGCTGTACCTGGCCATATTCCACGCTGCCTGACGAAGACAGCAGAGAAATACAGTAGTATTAATGGCTGAGGCCATTGTACTGCAACATACCCATTTTTTATTTTTTATTTTAATCAACTCAGTGAAAGTCTGAATTTCCTTTCCAGTCCAAACGTATTGTGTAGTTTCACTGTCCACCATAACTGTTTATGCTCTACGTCATTATTTATGTGAAAAATCTGCTCCCATCACCCTTTACAAAATTTCCACCTCAAGCGAGCTTGAAAACCTTTTTTTTGTGTGCAATATTTAGGTTTTTTTTGTTTTTTTTTTTTTTTTCAATTTTCTGGTGTTTTCGTTTATGTTCCTTAGAGTGTCTCCCTACCTGCCACCCAATGACTGCTGGGATAGGCTCCAGCATCCCCGCGACCCTGTGAGCAGAATAAGCAGTTTGGATAATGGATGGATGGATGGATGGATGGATGGATGGATGGATGGATGGATGTGCAGCTTTAAAGCGGCAATAGACAACTTTTCAAAACCCCCCCCCCTCCCGCCCGCATTTCCAAGTGTTTTTATTGTTTGTGCCGCTGTTGCAAAGACAACCTGATCGCTTTCCGTTTATTAGCAGCCTGGCTACTGTCCAACGCAAGAAACAGCCATAAGAATCCCAATTTGAACCAGAAATCCTGATCTCAGTGCTACGATGAAGGCAGAACATCCGGTAGTATTAATAAGTTGGCACGTTGTGTTACTTACTGGTCCAGTATAAATAATGCCAACTGAATGTCAGTTTGAAACCCTCTCAAGTTCTAGAGGTCTCTCCATCGAGTGAACGCCCATCCGAGGTTCTTTCTCATTTTATCTCATCTTCTATCATTCTCCCTCTTCACCTTCTTTGCCTCCTCTGTCAACTGGGTTCTTTTTCTTTTGCCGGGTAGAGTTTTCACATTTACTTAGGTTTTTCCACCGTCCACCATTGCCTAGCCCCCTACTGGGTGGTTGACTCACCTCCTGTGCCATAAATCGATTTGCCAGGAAAAAATCGTACCCGGTGGCAGACATAAGTGCATGGTGAAAGCAAGGCTTATAGAGAACCAATCTGAACACTGATGGTGTCATAATTCTATAGCCATTACACTGTGCAATCAACAATTACTTTATAATGATGTTAAAGCAAAAAAAAAAAGTTGTCAACTTCCACTTTAAATTGGCAAAAAAACAAAAACATGTTGATGGAAACATACTCTATTTTTCCATTCAATTGCCAAGCGAATTTTAAGTAAACTTTTCTAACGTTGCAAGAAATGAGATGCAAATTAGTTGTCTTTCCATCTGATGTGTTAAAGCGAATAAAACCCTGAACATAGTTTTATGTGTCCTACGTCATATGTCCATACTTCAACACCCACGACAAAGATGTGACCAGTTAACATTAAGAAACAGCTAACCATGTGATTAAATTCTACTATTCACATTTCATTTTTTAATTCAGTAAATGCATTTCTATAGCCTGGTTAGTGCATAAACTATTTTTTTGACAGAAGCCAAAGCCACCTCAAGCGAGCCTATACTTTTCTTTTGCGATATTTGGGATTAAAAAAAAAAGAGAAAAAAAAGGCATTTCCATCCGGCCTTTTCTCATTTAAATGTCAAATTCTGCATAAACTGACTTGATGGAAATACCACTTGTGCCTTTGTGGTGTCGTCTAGGATTTACTCTGTATGCTTACCTGTAGAAACATGCATTAAAACTTGCAAACACACAAATCTTTCAATGATGTGTAAAAAAATTGAATCAAAATCTGTATTAGTTTCATTCAACACAAAATAGGAAGGGGCATAATAGCTAGCATACTAGCTGCTTAAGGTTGTTCAGCGTTAGTTTGGGCAGCTCACAGTTTTAAATAAACGCGTCATCCCGACTGTTTTATAGACTTGGAATACATACTCACCTGGATTCAGACCAGACTAGATTTTGCATTTGAAACAGTAGAGTGTCCACCTGCTACCTTCTAAAGCTCACAATATTACCTGCTTGCTTCGGCCATACTAAATTGTCCCTAGGTATGAATGTGCGTGTGTGTGTGTGTGTGTGTGTGTGTGTGTGTGTGTGTGTGTGTGTGTGTGTGTGTGTGTGTGTGTGTGTGTGTGTGTGTGTGTGTGTGTGTGTGTGTGAGAGAGCCCTGTGATGGCCTGGCAGCCTGTCCAGGGTGTCTCCCCACCTGCTGCCCAATGACTGTTGGAATCGGCTCCAGCATCCCCGTGACCCTGAGAGCAGGATAAGTGGTTTGGATAATGGATGGACGGATGGATGGATGCTTTATAATTCTAGCTAGTTCACACGTGGCTGTGTTTACACTGTGGAGCGCCATGCGTTTGTGACTCCCAAATGCTTTTTTTTTCTTTCACTTTTTCCCCTCAATTGTATCCGGCCAATTACCCCACTCTTACGAGCTGTCCCGGTCGCTGCTCCACCCCCTCTGCCGGTCCGGGGAGGGTTGCAGACTACCACATGCCTCCTCCGATACAGGTGGCGTCGCAATCTGCTTCTTTTCACCTGACAGTGAGGAGTTTCACCAGGGGGATGTAACATGTGGCTGGATCACAATATTCCCCCCAGTTCCCCCTCTCCCTCGAACAGGCGCCCCGACCGACCAGAGGAGGCGCTAGTGCAGCGACCAGGACACATACCCACATCCGGCTTCCCACTCGCAGACACAGCCAATTGTGTCTGTAGGGACGCCTGACCAAGCCGGAGGTACCACGGAGATTCGAACCGGTGATCCGCGTGTTGGTAGGCAACAGAATAGACCGCTACGCTACCTGGATGCCCCACCAAATGCTGTTTTCTAGGTAAATATTGAGATCCCAGTCGTGCCTTGGCTTGATTATGATCATGCAGAGGTTATGCAAACGAACTGTTCTTTGGCCGTCCGGGTAGCGTAGCGGTCTAAAAACTGTTCTTTATTTGAAAAGGTTTGTTTTGGGCAAAACGGAAATCATCAGTGCCAAGAATTTGGATGACCATTCGCAACAAAGCTAAGGCGACTATCTCCAAAAGAATACCGACCGAAACAATATTTATTTTTAGAGCACAAATAAGCACGCACACAGCACTAACAGACATGACAACTTAGTCCAAGACTGCAATTTGGAGTTGTATAAGGTACAAAGGGATGTCATAACTCATAAATAAGTAATTTTGAATGAATCAAAGATCATAGTGGAGCAAACGCAGCATAAACAAGTACCACTTTTTGTTCCCGCTATGGTCGCACAGGGTGCCAACTTCTCGGAGGTGTTGGGGGACTTTTCCCCACTTTATTGATAGACTTTTTTTTTCTTCCTAGACGATCCCTAGCCTCTCAGCTGTTTCCATGGCAACTGACCCATTTGACTGCTGCATATGAAAGTGAGGGTGAAGGAGCTTGAGAGGAAATGAGAGACAGGGTCAGCCAGACAGACAGTCAGACGGATAGGCAGACGAACGTAAGGTTTTATGAATTTCAGACGGGGGGGAGCTCTGTCCCTCCCCTCTTTTCCTCTCTTCACAACTCCGCTTGATTAACATCTGTGTGTCCTTCTATCTGTCCTGTATGCCTCTCCCCTCTCTTTCTTCCTTTCAGTTGTCTCTGTCTCTCTCCCTCTCCCTCTCTCCATTTAAGCCACCTGATCAACTCTATTAACACAAGGATACTTGCTGAGCAGGGTTAAAGAGGGCATCCATTCAATCAGCACACTCAGCCTCCCGTCTGTGTGTGTGTGTGTGTGTGTGTGTGTGTGTGTACACGTGTGTGTGTTTGTGCATGTGCATGTGTGCATACATCCACGTGCATCATTGCAACGGGGGGGGGGGGTGTTAAATACACCAGCATGTGTGTGTTAGCGTGCACTCAGCTGTGTGTAGTCAACATGTCTGCCTGTGCCTGTGCTCACTTCTGCTTGGACATAGAGGGAGGGGCCTGTTTTTTAACATCCTGTCAAAGGCATTACCAATAGAAGAAGAGATTTGAGGGGGGGGCTCCCTCCCACCATCTCACAGATATGAAACTGTCATGGGAAGAATAGCATCATTCAAAGAATGACACTTATTTTCTCCCATTTTACACAAGAGCAGGGGACAAAACAGGCAGCGGAGCAGCTGAAGGAGACACTTTTTTCCACATTCACCACCACCAATGACAGACATGCAGCAATTACTGTGAGAAGACTAAGCAGACACCAAGAAAACTGCCATTTCTGCTTAGCGCCGTCTCTTCATTTGCTCAAGTTGCCCGAGGCTTTTGTTTGCTCTGTGTGTGTGTGTGTGTGTGTGTGTGCGTGTGTGTGTGTGCGTGTGTGTGTGTGTGCGTGCGTGCGTGCGTGCGCGTGTGTGTGTGTGTGTGTGTGTGTGCGCGCGCGAGATGGAGCAGCCCCGTCACTGACTGCAGGTGGAGCGCACGATGACACACGTGCACGCTCACATAGATGCACACATCCCCTGGATTAACACAATGTGGTGCCCGTGGGTGACCACACTTGAAGTGCCCCCCCCACCCCCCACTTTCCACGTATAAAAGCGACATCTACTGTGGGTGTGAATGTTTCCCCTAGAATTTTTTTTCAGCAGCGGTGATGTTGTGCGCGCCGTACGTCCACGAGCGCGCGACGTCGGCCAGTATTCACAAGTGTCAGAGTAGTTTAAAATTTCTGCCTTTGCCTCAGGTTTGTGTGCGCGTATTTGCCGGGGGGCTTGGGTGTCCTCCCCACCCCACAAGAAGATTTTTACATTTTTCAACATAAATATGCAATTTCCCATCATTTTGGTCCATTATTCTTATTACTACCATATCTGTGTACAAAAAGTTGGAAAAGCGAGAGCAGATAATAATTAAACAACACCCCAAAAGCTTCAAGACAAATAAGTCCACCGGGGACCAACTAGCTACAACGATTATATCCGGGGAAAATCATCTAGTTAGTTTTGATGCTCTCCACATTGATTTTACATTCATTTGCCTTAGGTGGTGCCCAAAACGGCTTGGATGATGCGCCTATGCCTTATAATAGTGGGGAAAATCCTCTAGCTCCCTCTCCTTTCCCAGCAGTTGGGGGAACAATAGGCAAGTCTTCAGAAGCTGCAGCATTTATTAACCGACACACTGTACCCTATACTGTACATATACTGCCAGATCGACAACTTACTGCTAAGCTTTTCCCTGCTCCGCTCGCATTCACTGTCACTTTTCTGCCGCTGGCTCTCTCACAGTCATTACGCACACACGTTACACACTGCCCTCTTCCTTAATATAGAAAATATGACAGATGTTTTAGAAGTCTAGTCATTGTTGCGTCCGGGTAGCGTGGCGGTCTATTCCATTGCCTGCCGACACGGGGATCACCTCGAATCCCTGTGTTAACTCCGGGTTGGTCGGGCGTCCCTACAGACACAATTGGCCGTGTCTGCAGGTGGGAAGCCGGATGTGGGTATGTGTCCTGGTCGCTGCACTGGCACCTCCTCTGGTCAGTCGGGGCGCCTGTTCAGGAGGGGGGAACTGGGGGGAATAGCATGATTCTCCCATGCGCTACGTCCCCCTGGTGAAACTCCTCACTGTCGGGTGAAAAGAAGTGGCTGGTGACTCCACTTGTATCGGAGGAGGCATGTGGTATTCTGCGGCCCTCCCTGGACTGGCAGAAGGGGTGGAGCAGCGACCGGGACCGCTTGGAAGAGTGGGGTAATTGGACAGGTACAATTGGGGAGAAAAAGGGGGGAACATCAAAAAAAAAACGTCTAGTCATTGTTAATCATTTGGTGACCCCCCCCCAGTACAGCAAATTGATTTGTTCCCCCAGGCACTCGCCTGGTGCCATATATGGATTATCCACACCTATACACGTTCATTCACTCACTTCACATTTTTCTGTGCTAGCACACAGGGAATGTCTGATTGTTTTTGGTATGCCTGGCAGTTCCTCTAATTGGCCAGATACCACTGGGGAGAAAAAAAGGGGGAAAATGCCAAAAAAAAAAAATCCCGGCCAAAGCTTCGGAAGTCCGATTTTGACAACGCCACTGCTATTACATCTGACTTGAGTTACTAGCTGTGATAAAACAGTGAATGAGGTTCTTCACATGTTCTATCTATTGTGAAGTCTATTGTGCAATCACAATCTCCCCCATCACAATACAACCCCGTTGATCACATTGTTGTAATGCAGCCGGTCTCTCTGAGCCCTGGTTAGGAGCATATCCATAAAGCAAAAGTGTATGTTTGTATGTTCGCTTAAAACTCCAGAGATGCTCATTGTAGAACAAAAAGAAAGGTATCTTTAGAATCAGCACTTTCCAAGGATTGCACAGTTTGAAAAAATATTTCAAAAATCAAGTAAAGAATTTGATGTATTTGTGAAAGAAGCATTCCAGCAATGCTTTGTGGAGACTTCTGGCAAATCCTTCCAGTGGTAAAGGGAGGCACTACATCTAGCATTGTCAATGCTAGTCTGAAGGCACACAACGTGGTTTACCCTGAGGCGCTTGAGCACTGAGCGATTAATACACATATTGACAAAGAAGCTTGATGGGTGGATTGAAAATTATGACATTTGATAATTTTCATTAATTAAATTTGTTTATTTGACATTAATTTATCACGTGTATCATATCATAAATTATCCTATATTTCATTATCGATTATATCGTAAAGATCAGATCATGTTGGTTGTTTTGGCGCGAACATTTTCCCCAGGAAACGCCAGGTACTTCTCCTAGTACATTAATAAAACAGAAAATAAGCAAATTTATTTCTGCCTTGACCACTAGTACCCTTCTTTTCATTACCTCTGCATTGGATATTATATTTACACTGAACCCCTTTAGAAAAAAGACTCGCTGCTCCTGCTGAAAATTGTCCCATGGCTAAGAAAATACTGACCGTCTACCACAGACCCCATTCTGCTTCAGCTGTGCCTTCACTGTGTGTTTCCTGTAAAAATACTACATCTAGTCCTTTCTGCTGACACATTTCAGAAACTATAGCTCTGTTCTGTCTGCCCCCCCACCACCCAACCCTCAACCTCTGCATAGAAAAATAAGAGTGAAAACAGAGGCAGATAGAAAAAACCAAACATTCATCATTTTAATTTTTTTTTTTTTAACATTTTTTTCCTTCTTTTGACCTAAGCTCTTCCCTTAATGTTGTAAGGTGTTTTCTCAAACCATACCACTTAATTTTGTTGTGTAACTCATCACCAACTATTTTTTTGCAGTGTCGCCACAGTTTCCATAAATTCATCAGCATCAGAAAAATAATCAGTTCATCTAGAAACAACGTTTGGTGGGAGACATGTTTCATCACTCATCCAGGTGACTCGTCAGTCTCAACCGACTGCAGGTATCTCCAGCCTTATAAACAGCACAGTTGCCCAACGACCAAAACCAGCGATTGGTTTCATATGCAAATAGGCGTGACCGCCAACGAGAGTTTCAATGGCCATGCATACTATTCACTATTCACAGAGGATTGGGGAATAATTGCAGTCCCAGCAAAGTGTTGTGTCCAGATGAACTGATTCGCCTTTCTGTGCTTTTCTTACCTGGATTATTGAGCATGCATAAAGACAATAGCTTGATTGACTTTCAATTTCTTCTAATGTGTACAGCTCATCACTATTAAGTCATGAGTCTGCCACAATCGTGCCATCAGATTCAGAGTCATAGTCCTTTTCATCATCATCATCATCATCATTTAAAATGTTCTCATTAACAGACAGCCCACTGTCTCTTCACCAGCCAGCTTCCCTTAGTCAGACTTGGCCACTGCTTCTTCCTAGCCTCCTCGCCTGCACTGGGCATCTCTACCTCCACCGTCAGTGTACCCACAGCTCCATCCATGCCTTCTGCCTGCACTGCACTCGGAACAGCCGGGCTGTCATCTGCAGCTGTATTTATTATATGAGTTAGTTTGATCTTCCTCAACTCATTCATCTAGTATACCAGGTGACTGTGCCTCTTTTTCTCCTCGCCTGCTCATTCGATCTCCTGCCCTGAGATCACCTGACTGAGCACCGGCTTTCGTGCTCTCACTATCGCATCTATGTGGATAGGCAAGACGCTTATGAGCCACATCCCCACACTCGAAACACTTCATACTACCCGTGCTAGCGTTAACCAAGTAAAACCCTTCCCTGTAATTTTCCCATCCATTTCGTCCCCAATTGTATTCGGCCAATTACCCCACTTTTCCAAGCTGACCCGGTTGGGGCTGCAGCCCCTCTGCCAATCTGGGGAGGGCTGCAGACTACCACATGCCTCCTCAGATACATGGGAGTCACCAGCTACTTCTTTTCACCTGACAGTAAGGAGTTTCGCCAGGGGGACATAGCATGTGGGAGGGTCACGCTATTCCCCCCACTTCCCCCTCCCCCCGAACAGGTGCCTTGACCAACCAGAGGAGGTGCTGGTGCAACGACCAGGACACATACCCACATCTGGCTTCCCACCCGCAGACACAGCCAATTCTGTCTGTAGGGACGCCCAACCGAGCCGGAGGTAATCGGCAATCCCTGTGTTGGTAGGCAGCGTAATAGACTGCTACGCTACCCGGACGCTCCCCTTCTCGTATTTAACCCTGAAAGACACCTCTAGTGATTGTGTTGGTGAATTTAAAACATGAACACCTGTCGTCCTAGTGACTGTATGTACGATACGATACGATACGATACGATACGATATACTTTATTTACCCCATGGGGAAATTTGTCTCGTGACTCAAGTGCTGCACATCATATAGCTGCCTCCATTGTAGTAATAATGATAAAAAAACAATATAACAACACATTGTAGCGCATCACAACCACAAATTACTCATAGTGTCGCACTTATTACACAAGCAGTGGTAAGAACAAGAGATATATTACATAACCCCTCGCATCATATAAAAAAAAATCTATTACACACCTCTCATGTAAAAGTCTGCATAAAAAGCTATTGCACAACTCTGAAGTTCAAGTAACGTTATTTAAAATTTTAATTTGGCAAAATTTTAATTGATGTAGGCACAGATGAGTTTTTAAAACAGTTGCATTTACACAGGGGTACTCTGTACCGTCTGCCAGAGGGTACGAGCTCATTCTCACTGTGGAGAATGTGAGATGGATCAGACAATATTCTCTGTACTTGTCTGCGAAAAGACTGCTCATACAGTGACTGGAGGGACTGGTGTTCCTTCCTCCCCATAACCTTCATGGGAGTCTTCACCAGACGAGCAAGCTTAGTATTTAAATTGATCATTTCTGCACCCATTTTACCAAAGCATTGAAGCTCTCGCTCAAGTGCTTCATTGGGGGATAAATGGGGGAACACCTGATATGGTAACCTGGGTGGATGGCACAGCCAGCGGTGTAATTTGCGGGTAAACATCATTAAGAAAGACACCATTCTCAACGAGCTGAGCAACGAAGTGTTCCTCTTTCAGAAATACAACCACCGCTTTACTCATTTGTGAAGCATAGGACAGGGTGTGCTCCAATTATTGGGTCATCACACTGCTCAGCCTCCCTGGGAAAGTCTACTCTAGGGTGCTGGAAAGGCGGCTCTGACCAATTGTTGAACCTTGGATCCAGGAGGAACAATGTGGGTTCCGTCCTGGCCGTGGAACATTGGACCAACTCTTTAGGGAGTTGAGGGAGGCATGGGAGTTTGACCAGCCAGTCTACATGTGTTTTGTGGACTTGGAGAAGGCTCACGACCGTGTACCGCGGAGCACTCTGTGGGTGGTACTACAGGAATATGGGGTACCAGGGCAGTTGCTACAAGCCATCTGGTCCTTGTATAACCAAAGTGAGAGCTGTGTCTGTATTCTCGGCACAAAGTCAAACAAGTTTTTGGTGGGTGTCAGACTACACCAAGGTTTTCCCTTGTCTCCAATTCTGTTTGTGATATTCATGGAAAGGATCTCAAGGCACAGCCAAGGTGAGGAGTGTGTCCGTTTTGGGAACCTCAGAATTGCATCTCTGCTCTTCGCAGGTGATGTGGTTTTGTTGGTTTCATCAGAACGTGACCTCCAGCAAGCACTGGGGTGGTGGCAGCTGAGTGTGAAATGGCCGGGATAAGAGTCAGCACCTCCAAGTCTGAGGCTATGGTTCGCTACCGGAAAATGGTGGATTGCTCCCTCTAAGTTGGGGATGAGTTGTTGCCTCAAGTGAAGGAGTTTAGGTGTCTCGGGGTCTTGTTCACAAGTGAGGGTAGGATGGAGTGGGAGATTGACAGGCGAATTGGTGCAGCATCAACAGTAATGCAGATGTTGTACCGGACCGTTGTGGTGAAGAGGGAGCTGAGCCGGAAGGCAAAGCTCTCAATTTACCAGTCAGTATTCGTTCCAACCCTCACCTATGGTCATGAGCTTTGGGTAGTGACCAAAAGGGTGAGATCGCAAATACAAGCGGCTGAGATGAGTTTCCTTCGTAGGGTGTCTGGGCTCAGCCTTAGAGATAGGGTGAGGAGCTCGGACATCCGGAGGGAGCTCAGAGTAGAGTAGCTGCTCCTTCATATTGAAAGGAGCCAGTTGAGGTGGTTTGGGCATCTGATTAGGATGCCTACTGGGCACCTTCCTTTGGAGGTTTTCCGGGCACATCCAACTGGGAGGAGACCCCAGGGTAGACCCAGAACTTGCTGGAGGGACTACATGTCCAATCTGGCCTGGGAATGCCTTGGGATCCCCCAGGAGGAGCTGGAGGGCATTGCCGGGGAGAGGGACATCTAGAGTGCCCTACTTAGCTTGCTGCCAGTGTGACCCGACCCTGGAGAAGCGGCTGATGATGAGATGAGATGAGATGAGATGAGATAAGATGAAGACAGATTTTCATGTCCAACTAAATCACTAACAGTGAGGAGAACTTCCTCCACCATTACCGATGGGTTGGGCTGAACCCGCATTCCATGATGGAGAGAGAGGGTTGGCGAAGATGCCATCCCCGCTAAATCCCGATGACAAACCAATACACTACAACACAAAAAATAATAATCACAACATAAACTGAAAACTATCAAGCAAAACGCAAATCACAAAACTAGCAAAATGCTTGCAGCAAACAGTCGCTCTCACCAAACGCACTCACGCTGCCAACTCCCAGCATATTAAAACAGCAGAGAAAGAGAGAGAGAGAGAGAATGTGAGTTTGTGTGTGTCTGCATCTATTTGTGTATTGTCAGTTTGCCCACTCAAGGTTACTTAATAGCTTGGCAGCGATGTAACTCTGCACTTATGCCATGTGCTTTGGCCTAATCTGACCATAGCTAAATTAAAAGGCCTTTTGGTACAGACGAAGATTGCTGTGTTTCCTCATAGCTCACCTTTGTTTCCTCCTGCCTCCCCTGCCTCTCTCTCTGCCTCCCCTCTTGCCCCAATGGCCCTTTGCCTGTTCTCCCACTGAGACCAGGTGTCCCCCACACTAGAGAGGTGTGTGTCTTAATCAGCGCATGCCCCGCCTCATCACACACACACACAAGCAGGTATACACATGCTCATAGTAAGGGGCGTCCCACAGTCACCCTACCTTATGTCCAAGAGTGACACTTGGATGACACCAGCAGCAGGATTATAAGAGCATATTTATTAATCCGAACACCGCCGAGGCAGTCAAATGGGCAAGGTGGCTACACAAGTGCACACACACACACACACACACACACACACAAATATATATATATATATATATATATATATATTTTTTTTTTTTTTTTTTACATGGTGATGCTGGTCGCGTGGCTTGGGTCCTGGGTTGTTCCAGTGGTGTTTGGAAACTGCTTGGTATCCTCCTCCTCATATTCTTCAATATATTTTATAATTCCATTATAGCGGCCTCACCCAGTACCGTGAAAGCAGTGTCTTTGGCTACATCTGTGTCTAACTTTGTGTCTTCATTTGATGGCTGGGAGAGCTGGCGCTGGATCGGCTGGGAGAGCTTGATCTGCTTGTCCGGTGGGCCCAGGGACCACAGCCCTGCCCGGAGCTGCGACCGAGGAGAAAACACGGAGGGTGGTCTGGCAGGACACGGAAGCGGGGCAGGCTCGGCTAACTGCTAGCCCATGCAGACCGCCAATTCCGATAACACTGAGGGCGGTCTGGTGGCGGCCTCGTGTTTTTAGTGTCGTCGTGTGGAGTGCGGGGAGGTGTGTCGAGGGTGTCTGGCTGGGAGAGCTGGCGTTGGATCTGCTGAGGAACCCTGGTCTGCTACGTTCAATGGGCCCAGGGACCACAGCGCTACCTGGAGCTGCGCCCAAACAGGAAACAACAAGGGTGGTCTGACAGGACACGGAAGCGGGGCAGGCTAAGCTAACTGCTAGCCCATGCAGACCGGCAGTTCCGACAGTCATCCTGGCTGGCGTTCGGTTTCTTAGACAGTGATTTTTTTTTGTAGTTTCTGTAGTTTGGACATATGTGTTCTTGTAGTTCTTGGATATGTGTTATTCTCTTTGTGTTGCACTGCTGTGGGCTGGGGGAAACGATATTTCGTTTCATTTCTCTGTCATTTCACATGAAATGAAATGACAGAGTGTTCCTGATCCCTGATCGTTTTGTCCATAGATCATAGATCTGCAGATCGCTACCTCTCAAGGTTATGGGCAGCGTGTTGAGGCAAGTCACAGACTGTTAACTAGTGAACGAAACAATGCCAGCGTAGATATTGTCAATGTGGACTGCGAGGAAATTGATAACGATGAGCAACAATGACATTTGTCGTAATTAATGGCCGAATTGCAAATCTGCTTCGCTTCAAGCCAGGAAATCAAAAGTCGTGGCCTTTAAGCACAGTTAAGAGTAGGTGGCCAGCTCATTTGAATTGTGGTATTTTCCTTCGGTAATTACATTTCTCTTATCTACAGAGCATTGTACTCAGGGACAGGTTTGCCCTAAAAAGAACCTTGACATTGGAAAGCATTAACTTCTTCTTATTGAAATTTGGAGACAAAAAGCGGATAAGGATGAAAGGACTTCTGTGTTTAAGGGAGAGAATTGTTTAAGAGCAAAAAACAAAGACATAATTTGCTGTTGCCAATTCCCTCCTCCCTTGTCCCGATTATCCTGTTTTGAAGCTTTAGGGAGACAAATGAACTTCAGGTGCCTCGAAATCTCTTAATGAACTCTCTCTTACCCCTCAGCCTTTTCTGCCTCAGCTGAGCACATGCAGCACTTGCTTTATTTTGCTCCGGTGTGTGTGTGTGTGTGTGTGTGTGTGTGAGCGTGAGCACAGATACATACGCTTATAGCCGAGGCCATGCACTGAGCGGCTTTATTACAAAACTCCTGCATCCAACCACACACACACAGTAATGTCTAGTAAGGTCTAGAGACACCAGCATATATGGTGCAACCATATACACAGAAGCATGCACAATTCTATAGACATTCACACACACACACACACACAATCAAACAATGTACAATCACTGCGGTACACATACAATATACTACAAAATATATCTATCACTGCATGTGTGAATGAACAGTTTTGCCATCACTTTCTGTATTTTAACATGAAATTATTGTATGAGCGCTACTATACATTAAATAATCCTGTTATCATTCCATGCCAATGTAGTCTCACATACACGATGTTCACATGCAGCTTATCTGTAGCTCCCAAAAAATGTTGACTCCCAACGTTCCGTGGTTTCCGAAATACATTGACTAGCAAAATTTTTGCCGCATGACTTCATCTGTGTGCCACCAACATATCAAAAGTTTGGTACTATGGGGGCATGCAGGTAGTGTGGCGGTCTATTCCGTTGTCTATCAACACAGGGATTGCTGGTTCGAATCCCCGTGTTACCTCCGGTTTGCTAGGGGCATCCCTACAGACACAGTTGGCTGTGTCTGTGGGTGGGAAGCCGGATGTTTGTATGTGTCCTGATCGCTGCACTAGCGCCTCCTCTGGTCGGTCAGGGCGCCTGTTCGGGGGGGAGGGGGAACTGGGGGGAATAGCATGATCCTCCCATGCGCTATGTCCCCCTGGCAAAACTCCTCACTGTCAGGTGAAAGGAAGCGGCTGGTGACTCCACATGTATCGGAGGAGGCATGTGGTAGTCTGCAGCCCTCCCCGGACTGGCAGAGGGGGCAGAGCAGCGACCGGGACAGCTCAGAAGAGTGGGGTAATTGGCCAAGTACTATTGGGGAGGAAAAGGGAGAAAAAAATCCCCAAAAAAAGAAAAAAGTTTGGTACTATTACTTTATGGATGGTTAAGTTTAGGTATAGGTCAGAAGGTCAGAGGATGGTTCAGTTTAGGTATGGGTTTGGTTGGATAAGGTTAGGGTAAGGATCTGGGCTAATCCATCTAAAGTTATAATCATCGGAATACGTGTTGTCTTTCGGGATTTGCATATTCGTTTCCTGCAGCAGATTTCCATTATCTCTGATAACCCACACCTACAAGTGGTCAATGATGGCACATGATTCTGACTTGGCATCATCCCAAGTCGCCGTGATCAGACGAACATTCGTTGCTTGAACTAGACTGACTGCTGAAATCACCATAACAAGTAGCATTGCACTGTCTTGCACTGTCTTCATATTTAATACGTTGATTTTTTTAAATTTTACTGCTTTATTAATCCTCGTGGGACAATTCTTTTTCTGCACTTAACCCACTCTAGCTGTGTAGCTAGGAGCAGTGGGCAGCTGCAGCACCCAGGGACCAACTCCAGTTCTTCTTTCCATTGCCTTGCTAAGGGGTACAGACAGGAGTATTAACCCTAACATGCATGTCTTCTTGATGGTGGGGGGAAACCGGAGCACCCGGAGAAATCCCACCACAGACATGGAGAGAACATGCAAACGCCACACAGAAAGGACCTGGGATGACCCCCAGGGTTGGACAACCCCGGGGTTCGAACCCAGGTGCTTCTTGCTGTGAGGCGACAGCGTTAACCACTGAGCCACTGTGCCGCCCGATAGCCGTCGCATAGTATTAAACCTTTCAAATGTTGCTGGCCGTATGTTTGCATTCAGTGTATTATGGAAAATACAGATAAGCTATGTATAAACATGTCGACTGTGAGAATGGGTTCTTCCATGCATACCAAACAAATAGCATGGGGGCATTGGCAAGAGCCAGCCAGATAGATCTTCTCCCTTACCGTCCCTGGCTTTTCAGCCAGCGAGCCTTCAGGCTTCACCTTCAGCTCCGTCTGCCTGTCCATCTGCCGGCCTGTCTACACGCTTACCTGTGTCTCTCCTACCTCAAAGGTGCAATTTCCCAAAGGAGATGTTAAAGATCACTATGTAAATTCCACCAAAGAGGACATGATCTGCTGTTCCCTGTCACCCTTCTCTTCTCGCCTCCCTCACTCCCCACGCTCTGCCTAAAAGATTGGAACATGAAAAATGTCCCATCGCCAAGTGGCGTTGGTCAGCGCACACACACACACACACACACACACACACACACACACACACACACACACACACACACACACACACAGCTTAAAATTGGCTTTACCCCAACCAGAAGCAGTCAAGTGTTACCAAAGAGTAGAGGGGAAGGATGTAAAGAGCATATCACCGAGGCAGATACAGACACAAGAAAGAGCGAATGTGACAGCCATCCAGAAAGAACCAGAGGAAAGGGGTGGGGGGGATAATTACAAATGAAGAGTGATGCGGCTGTGAATAGAACATATGTTGGGGAGCCGGGGTGCTGAAGCAGCATGGCGTAGCGTTGCATTGGCTAGCTAGCTTGAGGTGAATTACAGCCATTAATGTATATGAAGTTGGCTGGCTGGCAGGCTGGCTGGCTGGTGCTTTTGGCTGCTCGCTGATGCCGAACTAGCCTATTTGAAAGGCCTGATGTGTTTTATCTTGGCCTGCTTCACACTGTCATCTGCAGTCGGAGAAGGACTGTAATTGAGAGTCGACTCTAATCTGAATGCGGGCAAGCCGAGGAGCGCTCGAGAGCAGGAAGAAAAAGACAATTCATGGAGAGTGATGCCTTAGAGTATAACAACAGTCTAGCACTGCTCTTCACTATCATATGATCAGTCATGATAATGAAAATATTTGCCATCAATTCTTAGTGGTTGACGCAATTTGTAGTGTGAATATATTTGTGAGGACTTGACGCAAGAGATGAGTACCACCACATCGGTTTAGTGATGTAACTCTTGCCTCTGCTCTCCTCTCCCTCTTTCACTCCCTCTTCCTCCATCAGTATAGAACAAGGAATTTGACTTGCAAGTGTGTGTGTGTGTGTGTGTGTGTGTGTGTCTTTGTGTGTGTGTCTTTGTGTGTGTGCGTTGTGTGCGTTCATGCACGCGCGCATGTGTGGGGAAAAGTGGTATTAGAGGGGTTGTGTGGTTACAGTAAATGGCCCATTCACAGTAAAGCTGCAGAAGGCAGTAATAGCTGCGGGGAGTACTGCATTAGGTAGACCAGAACCCAGTTGATAATGGCACTATCCGAAACAATCCAATGATATCAAAAGAGCATCGCTGTGTGTTTGTGAATTCATCTTCACGTGTATGTATATGTATGAATTTGTGTGGATGTATGTATAGGAGCATTATGGGGGGGGGGGTTGTTTGAAACGCTACATACTCTGTCTCTCTTTAGTCCGGACTGTCGGGGAGGGCACAGAGAATAGACTATCCGGGGTTCTGAGGTTTGGTGGGGAACTGTACAGGATGTGCTGGGGGCAGGGGAGAGGCTCACTGAGGCAAAGGCCTTCTGTCTCCCTGTCATTGTCTGATGTCACCAGGGGCTGGAGGTGCCACCGTGTGTGTGTGTGAGTGTGTGTGTGTGTGTGCACGTGCGTGTGTGTATATGTATGTATGGGGTGTGCGTATGTGTAGGTGGTGATCCAGGCGGGCGCGCAGCCGAACAGGCACTTGACTGGCGCAGTGGCACTTAGCTAGCGAACGCTGCCGGCTTGGCAGTCGTCCAGGTTAACTCGGCATGCTGTGAGGTTTTTTGTATCCATGTGCGTTGGGTGATGTGGCACCAGATGCCACTCCATGTGTCCAAATCCTGTTGACATTTGGAGCACGGGCGAGCAAGCACAAAGGAGTGAAGCAGAAAAGAGGAGGGAAATTTAATTAAGATGAAACAGCAGCCTTGGCCATTGTTACATTGCACTGTATTTTGTACAAATGCAAGAACACATGCTTAGACACACTCAAACACAAAACACACACACGCACACACACAACAAAACTACCCTTGTGGGCTGAGGCAAAATACAATAAAATACAATTTTTTTTACTGTCTGTGGCTGTGGGAGACTAGGAGACACAGACACAGACCACAGGAAGTGAGGCTCTAGCAAGGTGTGTGTGTGGGGGGGGGTGGAGAAATGTGCTCATATGAGAGTGAGGATGGGTGGGGAGTAATTTGATTAAACAGGTTGGCAGAAGGAGGAAGTGGACTGCTAGGGTGAGAGTCTGATGCCAACTCCTCTGAGCGTGGCCTCCGCCCTTACTCCTGACAGAGAAGAGATGGTGCCGGAGGGGGGGGTTGGCTTTTTCTTTTTGGCCTGGTACCACTGGGAAGAAGGATGAGAAATGACGCGCAGCCTTAGAGGGAGGCCAAGTGGAAGAACACAGACTGAGGAAACGAGTGATACCGAGACGTCATGGAGAGGAAAGAGGGGTGAGAAAGAGGAAGAGATATGCGTTCAAGGAACAGGAGGTGAGACTGAAAGGTGGCGAGTGGGAGGTAGGGGTGAGGGTAAAGATGGGAGTGTAGGGAAGCAGGAGGTGAAAGTGTAGGAGGTGTAGCTAACACAGTGGCACGATTCCGCTTCCCTCTGTATTTCCCATCATTCATTTTTACTACAGTCGTGTCACCAGTGGTCTTCAAGGGGCAAAGTGAAGCATCGCATCCCTACCTGAATGACCCCAGTTTTTTTCTGCTTTTTTATGGGACAGTATCTAAGCTCATATAATTAACTAATTATTGTGAACATTTAACTTCAGCCATTAATCTTCACACCTTACCTGCACATTTTCACACACCTCCCACAATGCTCCTGTCATATTCAGAAAGAGCTGTATCAGGAAGCAGGAACAATTTATTGTCATTTCCATCATGTACTTGCGTACACAAAAGAAACGAAATTTCGTTTCACCCAGCCCACAGCAGTGCAACACAAAAAGATAACAACACATGTCCAAAATTTCCAAAAACGACACCACCAAAAACATACAAAAAGAAACACACAAACGGATAACAACACAGTCCAATCAGTGCAACACAGTCCAAAAACTCCACTGTCCAGAGAGCGAACGCCAGCCAGGACGACTGTGGGAACTGCCGGTCTGCATGGGCTAGCAGTTAGCTTAGCCTGCCCCGCTTCCGCGTCCTGTCAGTCCGCCCTCGGTGCTCCCTCTTCGGGCGCAGCTCCAGACAGGGCCGTGGTCCCTGGGCCCACCGGACGCGGTGGTCCCTGGGCCCACCGGACGCAGTGGTCCCTGGGCCCACCGGACGCAGCGGACCAGGCTCCCTCAGCCCATCCAACGCCAGCTCTCCCAGCCAGACACCTTCGACACTCCTCCCCCGCACTCCACATGACGACAGAGACGCAGACAAAAACACTGCACAGTCGACGCCAGGCGAGGCCGCCGCCAGACCGCCACGGTGTACATACCACAGATGCACCGCGGGACCGTGCAGACTCCTCACTTGAATAAAACGAGCTGTTCCATCACTGTACTCCATCACTGTACTGTGGTGTGATGAGAAGGTTAAAAACACTGACCCCTGTGTGTCCAGGATGTATGTGACGGCAGAGGCCGGCGTCTTTGCGCACTGTGTATGTTCTACAGATGTTACGAGCCAGCTTGGCGTCTTCTCAAAAAGTAAGCTGATTAAAACGAAGCTAATTTGCCGGGGAGAAAGTTGGCGTACTCATTTGACCTTCTCATCATCATCATCCTCTCCTATTTTCTCCCTCACTCGACACATTCAGTCATTCTTCCCCCCTCGGTGAAAAAGCATCGCCACCTGGCGTAGTGACTCCACCCACGGTTGGCTGCAGACTGATTGCGTTTGAGTGCTTATTGGTGATCCGATTGATTTGCAACGTCGTTATCACAATGAGTGCATTTACATATAAAGCAGACGGACCGCGTTTCAGAAACCTACAGCTGAGAGGATATCGGGTCAGAACGGAGGCGTTTTAGCTTTTAAATATGTCCACTTAGATTTTATATTTTTGCCAATTCGTGTGATATTCTTAACAACCCTCATTATGTTTTCATTGCCCTCTATTTAGTATGAAACCAGCACTTGCAGTGTCTCGCTGGTAGTCGGTCTGGTAAGGCTCTTGTTGCGTTGGGAATATCACATTTTTCCCTCTCATTAGCATAAGCCATAACCATAGCAGAGGCGCAGAAGACTACAGGAGCCAGTCTGGGCTGTCCCCAGTATGGCTTCCAGCAGGTAACACACCCATTCAGACACACACACACACACACACACACACGGGCACACAATTTCGCAGACACATGCACACACTCTTTCTCTCACACACACCCATACATATACTGACAAAAACACATGCAATCATGTGTACTCATAAAGAATGAAATACACAAAAATATAGAAAAAAAATACTCATATACTAACCTATAAATACAAACGTGCTCAGATGTACACCACACACATGCACGCACGCGCACACACACACACACACACACACACACACACACACACACACACAGACTCATTGAGATGCAGAAGGCTGGGGCTGACGTCTACCATCAGGTCTCACAATAATTATTTTAAATTGCTACGAGGAACACAGGTCCTGGTGGGATATATTACCTCCACTCCAACCACAGATGAATTTCCCCCTGCACATACACTACAACCTCCTGGCTTTGTGCGTGTGGGGGTGTGGGGGTGTGTTTGAGTCTGTGCGTGTATATACATACATCTGTGTGTGTGTGTGTGTGTGTGTGTGTGTGTGTGTGTGTGTTGGTGATACACAGTGTGCAGGCGTGAGTGCATGTTTGTATGACTGTGTTTTGTGCACATGCATGGCTAGTGGATGTTCCCGTTTTCTGTGTCGGTGCATTGTATAGCTTACAAAAAAGTCTAGCATTAATTTTTCACATGTTGAGGCAAGGTCATATGACTGCCTCTGTTTTCTTATGTATATGTATATATATATATATATATATGTGTGTGTGTGTGTGTGTGTGCAACTGTGTGGGTGCCTGCGAGTGGGTGTGCTGTGACTGCCCATCTATACAAGTGGTTATTTTGTTCTGGCACCGATAAGTGCGCATCATACTTATTCTGTCCTTGTGGACTCAAGAGCACACACACACACACACACATACACACAGTCTGTCTGTCTGATACAGAGCAAACTTGTTGGTGCTTTATACAACATTATGATCCTTGTAATTACCTCCATGCACAAAGACAGTGCTGGAAAAGTCAGTTGTCTTTGTGCTTGGGGACAACACATTGGGCAACCAAACCTTGCCGATGCAAACCCTGTTTTTTTATTTTTTTATTATTACTTTCTTTTGGGGCGGCATAGTGACACAGTGGTTAGCGTGGTCGCCTCACAACAAGAAGGTCCTGAGTTCGAGCCCCAGGGTAGTCCGACCTTGGGGTTCGTCCCGGGTCGTCCTCTGTGTGGAGTTTGCATGTTCTCCCATATCTGCGTGGGTTTCCTCCGGCTGCTCTGGTTTCCTCCCACAGTCCAAAGACATGTGGGTCAGGTGAATCAGCCGTCCTAAATTGTCCCTAGGTGTGTGTGTGTGTGTGTGTGTGTGTGTGTGTGTGTGTGTGTGTGTGTGTGTGTGTGTGTGTGTGTGTGTGTGTGTGTGTGTGTGTGTGTGTGTGCGTGCGTGCGTGCGTGCGTGTGCTTGCATGCGCGTGTGTCAGCCCTGTGATGGCCTGGCAGCCTGTCCAGGGTGTCTCCCCGCCTGCCGCCCAATGAATGCTGGGATGGGCTCCAGCATCCGCACAACCCTGAGAGCGGGATAAGCGGTTTGAATAATGGGTGGATGAACTTCCTGTTGTCCTTCTGTACTCAACTGGTTGAAAATGATCGACAGAGGTCAGAAATTAATAATTTTACTGACTAACTGTAATAGGTGGGAATTATTTTGGCCTCTTTCAATTTCTATTGTTCCCTGTCTTACACAGCACACATGACACGTTTCTACATTGAGATGGACAATACTTAATTTAATCCAGCTAATAGATGGATCGAAAATTAATTTTTATTAAAAAAAAAAAAGCAAACCTATTGTCCAGGATTGGACTTCAGCCTCTCGTCTTCATGCTGCAAACACATTTCACCGGTGTTACAGTGGATTAAGATAAATTAGCCGACAAGCTGATAAACACGACTTAACAGCTCATTTTGAGCTGTTAAGAGTTTGCAGACTCTCGACTCTGCCTAAACCATAAAACGTGTCCCGCTGTTGCACGCCATGCACACTAACTTCTCAAATGATGTTTCCTAACTCAGAAGATTGAAGTTTGTCGCTGTGTTATTTGTCCTGATACTTATAACACCGATATATGAGAGCAAAAAGAAAAAGAATGGGTGACAAAAAAGTGCACATGAGCTACAGGTTTTGGGACAACCAGGACACATACCCGCATCTGGCTTCCCACCCGCGGACACGGCCAGTTGTTTCTGTTGGGACGCCCGACCAAGGCAGAGGTAACATGGGGATTCGAACCGCCGATCCCTGTGTTGGTAGGCAAAGGAATAGACTGCTATGCTACCCAGATGCCCACACAGATGACTTTTAGTGTGTGTTTGTCTGCTTTGGAGACATTTCCATACATGCCACTGTACAACTTTGTATAAATCTCTGTGCTTTTTAGCGATAAACATTATTAACTTGGGTGGCACAGTGGTTAGCGCGGTCGCCTCAGAGCAAGAAGGTCCTGGGTTCGAGCCCCGGGGTAGTCCAACCTTGGGGGTCGTCCCGGGTCGTGCTCTGTGTGGAGTTTGGATGTTCTCCCTGTGTCTGTGTGGGTTTCCTCCGGGTTTCAGTTTCCTCCCACAGTCCAAAGACATGTAGATCAGGTAAATCGGCCGTGCTAAATTGTGTGTGTGTGTGTGTGTGTGTGTGTGTGTGTGTGTGTGTGTGTGTGTGTGTGTGTGTGTGTGTGTGTGTGTGTGTGTGTGTGTGTGTGTGTGTGTGTGTGTGTGTGTGTGTGTGCGTGCGTGTGTCAGCCCTGTGATGGTCTGGCGGCCTGTGCAGGGTGTCTCCCCGCCTGCCGCCCAATGACTGCTGGGCAGAAGTGGCAAAAGTACACACGTCCTTTACTCAAGTACAAGTACAGGTACTTGTGTAAAAATGGACTCTGGTAAAAGTAGAAGTACTGACTCAACTTCTTTACTCAAGTTGAAAGTAAAAAGTGCAGGCTCTGAAATGTACTCAAAGTATAAAAGTAAAAAGTACAGGCTCGGCCGTTTCACCATGCCACCTTTATTTTTAGTCAAAGTGACATTATCGCTGTGTTTTAGCTGAGTTGAAGACACGGATTAATTTGAAAAGTCTAGCCTGAAAACAGTCCTTGGTGAAAAGCTCGTTTTATGAGTTCAAACGTCCATGACTTCCATCAAGGCACCGTGAATATTAGCCAGAGAAGTAGATCATTTTATGATAGGTCTGTCTCCTGAAAATATGAATTAAATTTTTTTTTTAAAAATGCAACAACACCGGTATACTCCTTTTTCCCCAAATCGTTCAGTTCTACTATTATCTTAACCATCCCAACTTCGAATAAAGTTACGTCCGTCTGGTATCGCAAGACTATCTGAGATCATCTCCACTAAGCGTTCAGAGGCTGACTTATGAGTCTACAGGGTTATAATGTTAATAATCGATAATCCCCCACGAATGCATTAAAACTAAAGTAACGAGCCTGTTTTGAAAATGTAAGGAGTAGAAAGTACAGACATTTGTGTTAAAATGTAGGGAGTAAAAGTAAAAAGTTGTCAGGAAATTAAATATTCAAGTAAAGTACAAATATCTGGAAAATCTACTTAAGTACAGTAACAAAGTATTTGTACTTCGTTACTTCCCAGCTCTGCTGCTGGGATGGGCTCCAGCATCCTCGCGGTCCTGAGAGCAGGATAAGCGGTTTGGATGATGGATGGATGGACATGATTAACTTGGAGTGCACGACATGGAGCGGGCGGATGTACTCGGTGGCTCATCGGAGCATTCTGATGAAGGCCGATGCACAGAAGTGTTATTTTTATAATCATTGCAGCCCATCCAGTAAAGCTTTTTTGATATTCCACATCCACATTTCTTCTCTGTACCACTGACACCATTGCGCTCTAATGGAGACTCCTATTATTTATTTATTTATTTTGCTGTGATTCACCTCCAAGAGCATGCATGGAAAAGGAACACCCGAAGTGCTCCTTGCACGAGCTTCTTTTTCGTAATGTTTGAAATGTTCTGAGAGGGGCGTCCGGGTGGCATAGTGGTCTATCCCGTTGCCTATCAGCACGGGGATCGCCGGTTTGAATCCCTGTGTTACCTCCAGCTTGGTTGGGCGTCCCTACTGACACAATTGGCCGTATCTGCGGGTGGGAGGCAGGATGTGGGTATGTGTCTTGGTCGCTGCACTAGCGCCTCCTCTGGTCGGTCGGGGCGACTGTTCGGGGGGGGGGACTGGGGGGGAAAAGCATGATCCTCCCACATGCTACGTCCCCCTGGTGAAATTCCTCACTGTCAGGTGAAAAGAAGCGGCTGGCGACTCCACATGTATCGAAGGAGGCATGTGGTAAGTCTGCAGCCCTCCCCGGATTGGCAGAGGGGGTGGAGCATCGACCGGGACGGCTCGGAAGAAAAATGGGGGGAAATCCAAAAAATGTTCTGAGAATATTTTGATATTAAAGAAAAATCTGATGCCAACGAGCGGTGAAAAAGTAGGTTACCTGAACTTACCGCCCAACCTGCATACAAACCTGACAGACTGACAGCAATGACAGAACCGAATGCATCCGGCACATTAACCACTCCTGCCGTTTGAGAAGGCGAATCTTAAAAACAGCTGTGTTATTGTTTGCGAGACATCCAGACAAAACTGCACGCTGAAATGCGCCACACGTCTTAATGAGGGTTATCATTGAGCATGCAGCTCCACTCGTCACTGTATAGGTGGCACGCTGTCAGTCCACAGGGAGGACAACGTAGTAATGATGTGAGGTCTATACGGGGTCCAACTTTTATAGTCCGTATGAGGCCAGGTGGAAGCTAACGGAAAGACAGAAAAAGAGAGTGCGTCCTCCCCTGTCTCCGTTCTTCCATCCACCCCTCACTCCCCTCCTTTAACCCACACCTGAACCTGTCAGCCTTGCGTTGCGCGGAATTTTTCAGCGGCTCTCCGACATCTCACTCCAACCCTGCCTGTCAAAGACCACTGAGGGCCGAAAGGGGGAGAGAGAGAAAGAGGGGATCTACTGATGAATCCTCACAGAGAGCAGAAAGTTCACCTCTGAGGTAATCCTATAAAAAGCCAAGGTGAGATGCTCCTCTGCCTCCCCCCTCATTATAGCATCTCTGCCCTGCTCAAAAGCTACTGTACTCTTCCTCATGGTGTGTAGGGATGTCGGAAGAGAGAGAGAGAGAGAGAGAGAGAGAGAGAGAGAGAGAGAGAGAGAGAGAGAGAGAGAGAGAGAGAGAGAGAGAGAGAGAGAGAGAGAGAGAGAGAAAGCGACATTCTCATATTGCGCACGGTGCTTGCACGTTGCACTGCATCCGTTACATTTTTTAACCTCTTTTCTCTCTCTCTCTCTCTCTCTCTCTCTCTCTCTCTCTCTCTCTCTCTCTCTCTCTCTCTCTGTCTCTCGATGTCTCTCTCTCTCTCTCTCTCCCCTCCCTTCTCTGTTCCTTTTTTAATCTTTTATTCATAGCTTAGCAGGTGATGAAAAATTTATGCCCTGAGTCTGGCATTGAAATAAATGCAAAACGAAAACAGAAGCAGTTTATACTGACAGTCTGAATATCTCTATCCAGAACAAGGTTGCTCGCTGCAAATCAGGAAGCCCGGTGCTCCCCTGTTAACGCCGCTGTGTAAATGATGCTTTGTGGCTTCCTGCAAAGCCAGAAGATTAGTGTGTTTTGTTTCTCCTCTCCTCTCCTCCTGTCATCTTACTAGATGGAGGGAAGTGGGCACCTTTTTTCACACATGCACGCGTGCGCACATGCACACACACACACACACACACACATATACACACAACACTGCCCCTCTGCATACGAATCACCTCCAACCCCTCTTCCCCTGCCTTGTTCTCGGTAGACGATCAAAGTGTGTGAGGCATTAGATTCATGGTCTTACACACACACACACACACACACACACACACACACACATACACACATATAT